>NC_140716.1:1032500-1195000 GCF_050655825.1 Lonchura striata
ATTTTGGGCAGGAATCGTTCCCTGGGAGGGTGGCAGGCCCCGGCACAGGTGCCCAGAGCAGCTGGGGCTGCCCCTGCATCCCTGGCAGTGCCCAAGGCTGGGCTGGACGGGGCTGGGAGCATCTGGGACAGTGGGAGGTGTCCCTGCCCAGGAGCTTTGGGGATGAATTTTAAGGTCCCTTCCAACCTGAGCCATTCCAGCACTCGGCGGTTCTCTGTGTTTCCCACCGGGAGGGACAGACGGGCTTTACAAAGAGAAGGGAAAACCTCCGAGTGAGGGAGGAGAGAAGCACAGAGCTGAAGAGCAAACCCCCGTTGGATTCCTGGGCTGGAAGGGAAGAGCAGAGCGGCGCTGGCCGTGCCCGTGCTGCCGCCTGCAGGCACCGGCCCCGCGCTGCCCGGGCACGGCGGGATGCTGCGAGGCTTCCCGAACCCCTGCAGCCGCCAGGTCATCATCATCATCAGCATCATCATCATCATCATCATCATCATCATCATCATCAGCAGCAGCAGCAGCAGCAGCAGCAGCAGCAGCAGCAGCAGCAGCATTATCAGCAGCATTATCAGCATCATCATCATCATCATCATCAGCAGCAGCAGCAGCAGCAGCAGCAGCAGCAGCTGCAGCAGGGGCTCACCCCGGGCAGCGCTGCCTCCCACCCCGCCGGGCTCGGAGGCAGCCTGCCTCTGCTCCCTGTGCCCCCCAGCGCTGCCAGGGCGGGTCCTGCGGGCATTGTTGGGGTCGGGAAATTCCCTAAATCCACCCGGTCCAGCCTTGCTCCAGCACTGCCAAAGCCACCGCTGTCCATGTCCCTCAGGAACTCTCCAGCCCCTCCCCAGCTCCCTCAGGGATTCTCCAGCCCCTCCCCAGCTCCCTCAGGGATTCTCCAGCCCCTCCCCAGCTCCTCAGGAACTCTCCAGCCCCTCCCCAGCTCCCCCAGCCCCTCCTGGGGCTCCAGCCCCTTCCCCAGCCCGTTCCCTGCCCTGGCCACGCTCCAGCCCCTCGGTGTCCCTGTTGTGAGAGCCCAGGCTGCCCCAGGACTCCAGGTGGTCCCTCAGCAGCACCAGCACAGCCTTGGGTGGCTCCATCTCCCAGGGGCTGGGTGCCCACCTGAGCTCAGGGCCCATCTGGGCTCCGCAGTGCCCAGCTCTCCTCTCCCAAAGCACTCCCACTCCCCTTCCTTTCTGGAAAAGCCAACAGCTGACAGGTTTTCACCACCACCTCCAGAACGGGCCAGAAATAAAGCAGCCTTTCAAAGCCAGCTGGAGAGAAGGAAATCCAGCTGCAGAGCTGTGGGAGCTCCTCCCTGCCCGGGCGGTGGGAACACGGCACCAGGAGCCTGTGGTGCCAGCAGCAGGCTGGGACCTGCACCCCGCGGGCACCTGAGGGAGGCTGGAGGGAGACAGGAGCATTAGGGCTGGAGAAGACCTCCACTAAGATCTCCAAGATCACCGTGTGCAACCTTCAGGAAGTGCCTGGGAAGCAGGACTCCCACAAGCAGCTCTGCCTGGTTCACTGAGGCTCTCCGTTAAGGACAAATACAGCAACAAAAAATTATCAAGTCCTCCACAACTTTTTTCAGTTTCTCATTAACATTTTCACCAACTCGATATTTTTCCTGAGAACACTCCCGGGGTGACAAGCACCCACCAGAGCGGCGAGGGGCACCCGGGATGGCCCAGAGCCACCCCCACCCGCCTGCCAGGAGCCCTGGGGTGGCACGGCTCCTGCAGCGGGTGGGAAGGATGGAGAAGGATCGGTGTCACCATGGGTGTCCCAGCCGGGGTCCCTCCCCCTCAGGGGCACTTCACACCCCTGGCTTTGACTCATCGGGAATAACTCCACCAGCTCGGCGGCCCTGCGGCGCTGCCGGTGCCCGTGTGGGCAGGAGCCTCCCCCAGCCCGGCTCAGCGGCGGCACAGAGCCGCAGGGATGGCACTGCCGTGCCCACGGGCAGCAGTCCCTGCCTCCCACCCCGCTGGCAGTGCTGCAGCATCCCCCAGAGCCACAGCTCGGTCTGGTGGCCCCGCGCTGGGGACAAGAGGCTTCACAGCAGTGGCTCAGTGTTTTGGGAGGTGCTTATAGGTCATGGGGAAGCATTATCCTCTGAGAACCCAAAATCCAGGTGGCCAAAGCCTCTAGGGACTGCCACAACCCCCACCCTCCCCAGGTGCTGAAATCCTTCATCATTCAACAACCGCTGGGAAAAGTCCGTGCCTGGCAGCGCCCCCAGCTCACGGGGCCTCCAGAGGAGGCTCAGAGCCTGTCCTGCCTTGCTGGGGCTCCTGGCACTGCCAGCGGGCACGGGGGCAGGCAGCCCTGGCAGCACGTACCTACGACGGTGAGCACGTCCTTGTCGATGTCGGCGCGGATGTAGATGCGGCCCCGGCGCTCCGTGTGGTCCGTCCCGCACAGGCTGGGCACGTTCATCACGCAGCGCTTGTGCACGTTCATCATGCAGGCTGTGGGCAGGAGGGGACATCAGCGCCTGCCAGGGCACAGGGGGCACGGGCACGGCCGGCCCTCCTGTGACACCGCGGTGATGAGAGGGATGAGAGGATGTGGGGGGAGCACAGAGTGAAAGGGGCATCAGGGGCAGCTGGGGCTCCCCAGAGCCGGGGCTCGGGAGGCCATGGGAACCCGCTGCCAGCAGCTCTGGGTCCTGCCTGGCACAGCCCAGGCTCGGGTCCTGCCTGGCACAGCCCAGGCTCGGGTCCTGCCTGGCACAGCCTGGGCCCTGCCTGGCACAGCCCGGGCTCGGGTCCTGCCTGGCACAGCCCGGGATCGGGTCCTGCCTGGCACAGCCCAGGCTCTGGGCCCTGCCTGGCACAGCCCGGGCTCTGGGCCCTTGTTAAACTGCTTGAGCTCTGCTGACTCGCTAGGATTCTCTTCCATCACCCCCTGGGCACTCAGCGGGATCCAAAAGGGGGCATTAAAAATTACCCGTGTGTCTGCATACACACAGAGAGGCGGGAAGATCTCTCTATCTATAGAGACCTAGATCTGTATTTACATTTTAGAGCAGCTCACTTCCCCTTGGCAAGACTCCCGAGGTTCTGAGGAAGAAGCTGTTCCCAGCCAAGCTTCCCCATCCCCGAGCAGGGAGCAGCCGAGCACATGCCGCATGTCCCAGTCCCCTTAAATAGGAACGTACAGGATTAACTCGGAAAATCACCGATCCATCCTTCCCCTGCGCTTCCAGCCCCCGTTCCCTGCTCCGTGCGCAGCCATTCCCCCGCCGGCAGCGGCCACACGGTGTCACCCCGAGCCAGCGCTGAGAAGGGCCGGGACGGGCGGGGATGCGCGGCCGGGGGATGCTGCGGGGATGCTGCGGGGCCGGGGGATGCTGCGGGGATGCTGCTGTGGGGCTGCCTCTGGAGAGGGCTCTGGGGGGACGCTGCTGAAGAGGGGGATGTGGGGGTGCGGTACAAAGGGATGTGGGGGACACTGCTGCAGTGGGGGATGTGTATGAGGGGATGTGGGGGACACTGCTGCACAGGGATGTGTATGAAGGGATGTGTATGAAGGGATGTGTACGAAGGGATGTGTATGAAGGGATGTGTATAAAGGGATGTATATGAAGGGATGTGTATGAAGGGCTGTGTATGAAGGGATGTGTATGAAGGGATGTGTACGAAGGGATGTGTATGAAGGGATGTGTACGAAGGGATGTGTATGAAGGGATGTGTACGAAGGGATGTGTACGAAGGGATGTGTATGAAGGGATGTGTACGAAGGGATGTGTATGAAGGGATGTGTACAAAGGTATGTGTATGAAGGGATGTGTACAAAGGGCTGTGTATGAAGGGATGTGTATGAAGGGATGTGTACGAAGGGATGTGTATGAAGGGATGTGTATGAAGGGATGTGTACGAAGGGATGTGTATGAAGGGATGTGTATGAAGGGATGTGTACAAAGGGCTGTGTACGAAGGGATGTGTATGAAGGGATGTGTATGAAGGGATGTGTACAAAGGGATGTGTATGAAGGGATGTGTATGAAGGGATGTGTACAAAGGGCTGCGGGGCACGCTGCTGCACGGGGATGGGGGAGCCTCCCCCCAGGCCAGCCCCTTTCCGTCGCCTCTCCCTGCAGCAGCCCCAGGCCGGGTGGGGAGGTGCCACTGGTGCCCCCGGTGCCCTCGGAGCCCCGCAGCCTCTCCCGCTGGCAGAGGGGCCCTGTGAGCCCCCTGGGGTGCCCGAGCCCCCTCCCGGGGCACTTACTGTCACACTTCATCCCCTGGTGAATGAGCCCGTAGAGCAGGGAGCCGCAGTGGTCACAGAAGGTGGGGCTGGAGTACGTGTGGATTTTAAATTTGTGTTTGCTCCGGGGATCCTGGGAGGAAAACAAAAAAACAAAGGACAAAGATGGTGAACTGGCAGCAGAGGCTGGCAGGGCAGCCCTGCTCTCCCATTCAGTGCCAGCTGGCTCCGGAGGTGCTGCTAATGGACTCCAGGCACTGCCACCGACCCGTGGGGACCTTTTCCACAACCACCAGGATCCAGATTTATTCCTCTTCATCTGTGTTGCCATAACAATGAAAAAGCAATGCACTGGCTTGGCTGAGGATTCGCTGGTTTTCAATAATTCGCTCTTAGCATGGAAAGCACCAGGTGAAATTGGTGGGCACAGAAGGGCTGGACAGTGCCCAGCTTCCACGCGGAGCAGGAAAAACCACCCATGATTCCATCTATATTAAGCCTGCCCAGGAAACATCTCTTGTGCTCTGGTGCCAGCCCTCCCCTCACACTCCCAGGCACTCAAGCTGCTTAGGGATACTTTTTTTTAAGCTTTCTTAAAAACAAGGGTAGATTTTTTTGCCCAGCAGCAGAAGGTGCAGGCCCAGCAGAGCTCAGTTTATCCCTTCATCCCTTGTGCAGGCCCTGGGCAGAGTGCTGGCCTCCAGCAAGGCTCAACAGGAGCTAGAGCCAAACAAACCCAAATCACAGAATGGGTTGGGAGGGACCTTAAATCCCATCCAGTGCCACCTCTGCCATGGCAGGGACATCTCCCACTGTCCCAGGCTGCTCCCAGCCCTGTCCAGCCTGGCCTTGGGCACTGCCAGGGATCCTGGACAGCCACAGCTGCTCTGGGCACCTGTGCCAGAGAAAACTTCCAGAAGAAACAGCTTCTCACAGTGAGACTGGAACAGAGCACTGAGGCAGAGTGAGGTTTGGCCTTTGTGGGCATGTTGTGTGCAGGAGAGGACGGTCCTGGAGCCCAGGAGAGCCTCGGGAGCAGCGGGGCTGGCAGAGGGAGCTGCTGGGGCTCACCCCCGGAGCAGCAAAGGCTCCAGCAGGAGCAGCTTGCTTTCATCTCACCTTAATTGTTTAAGGGTTAGGGATGAGGCTCTGCTCCTGGCTCTGTCACTCGAGCTGAGCAGCTTTTTAGTGGCCTGGAAAGCTGCCCAGGCATTAGCAAAGACACCTTTCCAGGGCGCTGCGAGCCGAGTAAATAAATAAAGAGTGGAATCAGAAGCGAGCTGTAACATCACGGCCAACACATTCCATCCCCCTGAAATTAATTTCCCAGCGCTGTTGCATTGGAGCTTCCAGCTGCATTAATCACCAGCATTCTGCTGTAGTGCTCAGCACCACAGATAACCCCAGTGGCACCTGGAGAGGGAAGCCAGGAGAGCTTCCTTGAGCTTGCTGTGTGCCGTGCCAGGGCTCAGCACGGGCTGCAGCCGGGACACGGGGACACGGGGCAGGGGACACAGGGACACGGGGCAGGGGACACAGGGACACGGGGCAGGGGACACAGGGCAGGGGACACAGGGACACGGGGCAGGGGACATGGGGCAGGGGACACAGGGACACGGGGCAGGGGACACAGGGACACGGGGCAGGGGACACGGGGCAGGGGACACAGGGACACGGGGCAGGGGACATGGGGCAGGGGACACGGGGCAGGGGACACAGGGCTGGGGACACAGGGCTGGGGACACAGGGCTGGGGACACGGGGCAGGGGACACGGGGACACGGGGCAGGGGACACAGGGCAGGGGGACACGGGGCTGGGGACACGGGGCTGGGGACATGGGGCTGGGGACATGGGGCAGGGGACACAGGGACACGGGGCAGGGGGACACAGGGACACAGGGACACAGGGCAGGGGACACGGGGCAGGGGACACGGGGACACGGGGCAGGGGACATGGGCTGGGGACACGGGGACACGGGGCAGGGGACATGGGCTGGGGACACAGGGTCACAGGGCAGGGGACACAGGGCAGGGGACACGGGGACACGGGGCAGGGGACATGGGGCAGGGGACATGGGGCAGGGGACACGGGGCAGGGGGACACAGGGACACGGGGCAGGGGGACACAGGGCCACGGGGCAGGGGACATGGGGGCAGCAGCCAGTGCCACATGTGACACCCAAGGCAGGCGTCGCCCCCGAGCTGCCGCGCTCCCTCCCAGCAGCGCAGGCGAGCGAGAGCGTCAGTCATTCATAAAACCACAAGCTTCGTGTGAAAGGAGACAATTCCCACCCCCTGCGAGGGATGCTGAGCTCCCACTGAGCCCAGAGTTCCAGAAGCTGGAGCTGGAAAAGCCAAGTGGCGAGGCAGGCTGGGCTCCCCGGGCAGAGAGCCCAGAGCAGGGCTCAGCCCGGCTCCCAGCCTGCCCCACACCACGGGCAGAGCCCAGCCTGCAGCCTGCTGCAGAGCCAGGCCTGGAGGGGAAGGGCTGCTGCCTCTGGCTGAGAGGGGCTCGTGTCACCTTGACCAGCGCCTCAGAAAGCGCCAGAAACTGGCAGTTCTGGGGATCATTTCTGAGCTAGGCTGTACAAAGAGACTATTTTTGTACCACAGAGACAGGACTGACGAGCACACTGCGTATGCAGATGCTGAGACTTAAAACAAGAATGGTTAAAAAGAAGTTTGCCAAGAAAAGAAAAGGCTCTTCTCCTCCCCCAGCAGTGCTGAGCCACCCTGGAGAACTGGGCAGGAACAGCCTTCTTTGGAGCAGAGCTGGAAAACACCATGAGCAGAGCCAGAGCATGGCCCTTCCCTTCCCTTCCCTTCCCTTCCCTTCCCTTCCCTTCCCTTCCCTTCCCTTCCCTTCCCTTCCCTTCCCTTCCCTTCCCTTCCCTTCCCTTCCCTTCCCTTCCCTTCCCTTCCCTTCCCTTCCCTTCCCTTCCCTTCCCTTCCCTTCCCTTCCCTCTGCAGAGCCAGCACCTCCTGCAATATCCCATCCCTAATTCCATCTGAATTTTCTCCTGTTTCCTTGTCTAAATAAGAAAAATTCCTCCCTGGCAGGTGGGCAGGCCCTGGCACAGGTGCCCAGAGCAGCTGGGGCTGTACTGGATCCCTGGCAGTGCCCAAGGACAGGGTTTGGGGCAGTGCAAGGTGTCCCTGCCACCAATCTCCCAGAGCACTGGAGCTCCAAACGCCCAAATCTGAGGCAGAGCCCCGGGAAGGGGCAGCTGGGCCCACGTGGACAGCCAAGGGTGTCTGGAACCTCTGCAGCCACACGTGCAGCCTTTGACAGAACACTGAGCTGTGCACTCAGAGCAGCTCAGGCCAGGCCTGGCCCTGCAGAGCCACGGGACGGGCACGGAGCCACCCGGCCCAGCTGGGCACAGCTCCCTGCCAGCCCCAGGCAGGAGGGAGAGCTGCTCCCTGGCAGGGCTGAAGCCGGGGCAGCTCGGCAGGAGGAAGGGCTGGGCAGGAGCAGAAGGAGCTGGCGGGGAGCAGGGCAGAGACATCTTCATCCCACGGGAGCTGCCAGGGCAGCCAGCAGGTGCCCTGGCGCCAGGGGCAGATGGCACAGCACGGGAGTGGAGAAGTTAATTAGCAGGACAACAGAAAGCAGCAAGCTGCAGTGAGGCTGGGAGGACTGGCCAAAGCACCGGCCAGGATGGGAAATGTGGGCAGGGACTGGGAGATGTGAGCAGGGACTGGGAGCTGTGGGCAGGGACTGGGAAATGTGGGCAGGGACTGGGAGATGTGAGCAGGGACTGGGAAATGTGGGCAGGGATCAGGGGCTGTGAGCAGGGACCAGGGCCCTGTGCTCAGGGTCAGAGGGGCCTGGGGGCACAGCATGGAGCCCTTTCCATGGAGAAACCCCTCCTGGAATCCTTCCTCAAGTCCTCTCCCCAAGGCACAAACAGGGACAATTTACACACAAAATTGAAATGTAGCTACACTGGCCCGTTACCTTCCCAGAGCGACTCTGATCTTTATTAACACATCCTGATTAGATGACCTTTAACAGCATCATGCAAAGAAGGTCATTTTAATGATTATTTTGCCTACAATTTAAATAATTACGCATTCTTCTAATAGCTCCAGCTGTAATTAGGTTTGCCAACTGGAACACATTACACGGGCTGACTCTGGGTCCTGGAGGCCTCGCTGGGGTCAGACAGACCTGGCTGTGGCTCAGGCACACACGGGGAGGGGGCTTTGGGCTGCCAGCCCCTCAGGAGAGACCCCAGGAGCACAGACATCCGTGAGGAACCAGAGTCTGCCCTGCCTGCAGCGCCAGCGGCTCCAGCCACAGCTTCATGCCCTGCTGCAAGAAGCCATTCATCTTTCATTTCTCCCTGCTTGGAGACACTATCGTGTGTAATTAGCCCTCTCCCGCAGATGGGAGCTCCTGCTCGGCAGCCTTGCCAAGGTTAAACACGCAGCCACACCCCCACTCTGCTCCAGGAGCTCCAAACGCAGCCACATCAAACAGAAACAGCCCCGGACAGGGACTCTGGCATCTCCCTGCTCCCCAGGGATGCTGCTCTGCTGCCAGGCGTGCAGCAGCAGCCTGCAGCCCTGCACACAGCAACCTGCATTGCCTGCACATGGCAACCTGCATCCCCTGCAGCCCTGCACACAGCAACCTGCATCCCCTGCACACAGCAACCTGCATCCCCTGCAGCCCTGCACACAGCAACCTGCATCCCCTGCATCCCTGCACACGGCAACCTGCATCCCCTGCAGCCCTGCACACAGCAACCTGCATCCCCTGCATCCCCTGCATCCCCTGCACACGGCAACCTGCATCCCCTGCATCCCCTGCACACAGCAACCTGCATCCCCTGCATCCCCTGCAGCAGCAGCCCTGCATCCCCTGCAGCCCCTGAGCTGGCAGGGCACAGTTCCAGCTCAGCAATTAGAATTCCCCAGCTGTCAAAGTGCAAACAGCCAGGTCCACCATCAACAGGCACAAAATGGTTTTCTCCTCAATTCCCCAGCGCTATGAAGACACAGAGATTGAGGAGCAAAGTTAGAAGATATTCTTCTTTCAGCACATTTTTTATCCTTGCCTCCCTGTCCAGGCCACAGGGAAGGGCAGCTCTGGGCTCCCAGCTGGCAGCAAAGCCCCAGGGCTGTCTGCCACGTCCCCACACCCACGCAGGGACACCGAGGGTCACCGGCACTGCCCGGGCGGGCAGCTCGGCCCTTGGGGATGGGTCACCCTGGCACCATTCCCTGCCCCCTCAGCATTCCCAGCTCTCCCTGCCCCGCTGGGGCTGAGACTGCCTGGAGCCAAGGCCGGGAGGGGAAGGAGAGCAGCAAAAAGGCATCGCTTCCCCCTCCCGCAGCCCCATCCCCTCGGGGCCAGGGTCCGGGGCACCGGCTGGGCACACAGGCACAGAGCCTGGGAGGGCACCAGGACACAGGCTGGGCACACAGGCACAGAGCCTGGGAGGGCACCAGGACACCAGCTGGGCACACAGGCACAGAGCCCTGCCCTGGCACACAGCTTGGGTGCCCCGAGAGGAGCAGGGATGCTCCTGGTGTCCCAGCCCAGCCTCAGCCTCGCCCCTGGCAGGCAGCAGCTCCTGCCCACGCCTGCACCGGCGGTCCCTGCTTGTCTCTGGCACAGGAAGCCCTCAGGGGCTTGTGTCCCGTGGGTGACAGTCCCTGCTTGTCCCTGGCACAGGAAGCCCTCAGGGGCTTGTGTCCCGTGGGTGACAGTCCCTGCTTGTCCCTGGCACAGGAAGCCCTCAGGGGCTTGTGTCCCGTGGGTGACAGTCCCTGCTTGTCCCTGGCACAGGAAGCCCTCAGGGGCTTGTGTCCCGTGGGTGACAGTCCCTGCTTGTCCCTGGCACAGGAAGCCCTCAGGGGCTTGTGTCCCGTGGGTGACAGTCCCTGCTTGTCCCTGGCACAGGAAGCCCTCAGGGGCTTGTGTCCCGTGGGTGACAGTCCCTGCTTGTCCCTGGCACAGGAAGCCCTCAGGGGCTTGTGTCCCGTGGGTGACAGTCCCTGCTTGTCCCTGGCACAGGAAGCCCTCAGGGGCTTGTGTCCCGTGGGTGACAGCAGTGCCACCGTGCTGCCTCCCCCCAGCCTGGCTGCCCCGGGGAGGACGGGCCGTGGGTGCTGAGCTGCTCCCTGAGCAGAGAGCGGCTCGGGAGGGGAGCAGCCACCAGCACCAACCTCACAACTGCTGTGCCCCCGCGGTTCTCCTCCCCAGAGCCCCTCTGGGCACAGGGCACAGCCCATTTCGGGAGCCAAGGCGTGTTATCCCCCAGCTCCCGCAGCCTGGCACGCCGCCTGCTCCCACCACTGCTATTTTTAAGGGTGAGAGCTGTGGTGCTCTGTCGTTTCCCCAATTTGAGCTCCTCTCCCCCAGCAGTTCCCCGAATTAGCCAGTCTCCACGGGAAAGCACAGAACCTGCCAGACAGAGCTGGGTGCTGCTGGCAGAGCCGGGCTCCCCAGCTCTGCTGCCCCCAGGCCAGGGCATCACTGGGACAGAAATCCTCGGGGAACCAGGGCTGGGACCCAGCTGGCAGCTGCTGGGATGCTCTCCTGGCACAAGGGACAGCAGGACACGGGGGCGAGGCGGCGGGCTCAGCCCCAAAGGGAAAGCTCTGCCTCCCCGTGTGTGCCCTCCGCTCTGCTGAGCACACGTTACTGGAGCTTTGGGTGCTTGAAGTATCCCAAAAACCTGGCAGAGTCCCCACAGCTGCAGAATCCCAGTCCCTGAAGGGAAGCCAAAGCCTTGTGGATGTGGCAGGAGGGGATACGGGCTAGTGGTGGGGAATGGTTGGACCTGGTGATTCTTGGAGGCTTTTCCAACCTCCACCACCCCAGGAATTGTGAAGGAACCACCCAGCAGTGCCCTCAGGCAGGGGGCTGGAGGAGCAGCTCGCCCAGGAGCTGGGAGCCCCCAGCCCCCAGCCCCAGCCGTACTCACATCCGAGGCAGGGCCCTTGTCAGCGCCGGGGCACGAGAAGGTGACGAACTCATGGCACCGCTTGTGCACCACGAAGCAGCAAACTGCAGAGAGAGCACAGGGACACGGTCAGGGCACGCGCTGGCACCCAGAGACACGAGGCAGCAAGACAAAGCACGGCCCCGGGGATTCCTGAGCGGTCCCAGGAGGAGTTTTAAGCAAACCCGTGGCAGATTTATAAACCTTATGGAATATCCCCAGCCGGAGCAGGCGTTTTGGTAAAACTCGGCAGAACAAAGTGTGGAGCGGACGTCAGAGGAGGGCTGGGAACAATTCTGTTCCTCTGAGCTCATTGCCACTCGTGGCACACGCTCTGAGGTCACTGCTGGGAATAAAAAGGGAGAATCTGGCGTTCGCGGGTATCTCAGCTGAAAAGTGCATGTGGCCAAAAATGGAAGATTGTACCCAAGGGAACAGGTGGGCAATTTTCCTCCCACAGCTCTGCTTTTCTCCAGCATCTCCCCAGCCTCTGTTTGCCAGACCAGAAGACACGCACGTCTCCCTCCCCTCACACACGTCAGCGCCAGCCTTGCCCTTCTGGGAGCGGCTCAGGGAATCGATCCTGGCACGCCACTGCCCAGGCTTCCACACAGAGGTACCCAGAGATGAGCCCCTGTCCCCCAAACCCCTGTCCCCCAAAACCCTATCCCCCAAAACCCTGTCCCCTGAACCCCTGTCCCCCAAAACCCTATCCCCCAAACCCCTGTCCCCCAAACCCCAGCCCCCCAACCCCCCAGCCCCAAACCCCAGCCCCAAACCCCCAGCCCCTTTCAGCACGTGCCCAGCTGAAGCTGCCAGCCCTGTTTCTGTAGTTTGTGCAGCCAAAGCTCTGTATTTCAAGGCTGATTTTTTTCCTCAAATGCCAAATAAGCACCTCACCTCTGCTGTCAGACCCTAAAGAATCGTTTGGCACTGTAGGGAACTTGCCCTGATGGCCCAGCCCCTCCTGCAAGGCTCTCGGCCCCTGTGCCCTGCAGCTGGGGGTGGCAGCACTGCTGGGGCTCCCCAGGCTGGGACAGAGCTGCCACCTCGCAGCCGTGCCACCTCTGCCACCTCCTGCCTGCCCCCTGCCCCCTGCACCCACTCCCCAGGGATGCCCAGCTCTGGGCACCCGTGCCACTCCCAGCTCTGAGCACCCGTGCCATGCCCAGCTCTGGGCACCCGTGCCACTCCCAGCTCTGAGCACCCGTGCCATACCCAGCTCTGGGCACCCGTGCCATGCCCAGCTCTGGGCACCCGTGCCACTCCCAGCTCTGGGCACCCGTGCCACTCCCAGCTCTGGGCACCCGTGCCATGCCCAGCTCTGGGCACCCGTGCCACTCCCGGCTCCGAGCACCCGTGCCATGCCCAGCTCTGAGCACCCGTGCCACTCCCAGCTCTGGGCACCCGTGCCACTCCCAGCTCTGGGCACCCGTGCCATGCCCAGCTCTGGGCACCCGTGCCACTCCCGGCTCCGAGCACCCGTGCCATGCCCAGCTCTGAGCACCCGTGCCACTCCCAGCTCTGGGCACCCGTACCATGCCCAGCTCTGAGCACCCGTGCCACTCCCAGCTCTGGGCACCCGTGCCACGCCCAGCTCTGGGCACCCATGCCATGCCTGAGCTCTGGGGACGGAGCACAGGAACCAAACTCGGCTGAGCAGGAACGGAGCAGGTTCCAGTTGCAGCAACGTGGGGTTTTTCCTGAGGATCCAGGAAAAGCCAAGTGGCATCAGCCGTGAACCTCACAATCCCCTCCTTGTGCCCTGCCACATCCAGCTGTGAATTCATTTTCCCTTTCACGTTTTCGATTGTGAACAAAAACAAACCCAGAAGGTTTTGGAGGCAGAACAGCTGCCGAGAGCTCTCTCCTCGCAGGACCTCTCACTTGCTTTCCTGAGTCAAACAAACAAACATTTTCCTGAAAGCGTTGCTCACCATTTCTGTCATTTGTACATGGAGACAGAAGCATCTGGGGAGCAGGAAGGAAGGAACTGGAGCTCCACGAGCAGGGATTTCTCCTGAAGCGTGTGTGCAGCCCGGGGAGCTCCGTGACCCCCGAGCGCGGCGCTGCTGCCGGGGCCGGGCTGTGCTGGCAGCTCCCCACTGGGGCTGGGATCCCTGCAGCTGGCAGGGGAAAGCTCAGGGCCACCAGGCTGGGCTGCCAGGGGATGCTCTGGGTGGGAAGGGACCTTAAAGACCATCCCTGGCAGTGCCCAGGCCAGGCTGGACGGGCCTGGAGCAGCCTGGCACGGTGGAAGGTGTCCCTGCCATGGCAGGGCGGCACTGGGTGGGCTGCGAGGTCCCTTCCCACCCAAAGCATTCCAGGATTCTGGGATTCTAGTCCGTGCAAGGGGGAGCCACTGGGAGGTGGGCAGGCAGAGCACAGAACACCTCCCTGCACGGGCATGGCAAAGCAGAGCTCCCTGCAGCACCCAGTGCCTCCAAGGGAGCTCCACAGGATCCACTGGAACATTCCAGCGTTTCCTGAGTGCTCCAGCACACGCAGGGAAAGCAGGGCAGCAGAATGGGTCAGGAGCAGGATCTCATGCCTGCCTCAGCTCCTGAACGTGCCCTGCCCGTGGAAGTGAGGAGCTGCAGAGACCCTTGCACCGCCGTGCCCGCCCGCTGCCATCACACCTCTCACACCTCCAGCCCAAGCCTTTGTCAGCTTAGAAACCCCAGCACGAGCAGCAGCTTTCCCAGGTTGCTAATTAGACAGTTAATTTGTAAATCTTATTATTTGGGTAATAAAGTTATCAAATCCCACTGGCTGGCTACAAACATCCCAAGCCTTTGTACACAACAGGAATGAAAGATTAACCTTTCCCACTCCTTACTGCATAATGCAGGAGGGTTTCCTGGCCCTGAATCTCCTTTGGGGCCAGCTCCATAGCAGGGCGCTGGGGTGACCTGTCCTGGGAGAAGGGAAGGCTACAAACCCTGTGGAAGGTGAGAGGCAGAGCCCTGAGCCCAGCAACGCTCCACAGCCTTAGGAGATCTGCTGGAATGCACATTTTTCACAGCAGCCCCAGCACAGTGTCTCGGATCTGAAAAGATCGGCACCAAAACATCAGGGCAAGATCACACACCTCTGTTCCCTGGGATCCTGACACAGTCCTGGGAAGAAAGATCTCCTGGAAGGTTTGGGATACGAGCTGAGAAACCACAGCAGCAGCAGGGCATTCTCAAACCCTAGGAGAAGTCTTATTGTGGGGGATGAAAAGAGAGAAAATGCTAGAAAATGCTAACACTGTATTGCTTAAATATATATATATATATGTATATATATGTACAAGCAGCCAGAGAAAGGCGTCTTGGCTTAAAGCACTGCTGAAAAGCCCTCCAGAAACACCGTGGAGCAGCTTCCCTGCTGATTCCCTGCTGGTTCCAGAAGCTGCCGATCAGAAAAGCACACCCAGAGGCGTTGCAGGCTGTGCAGGCTGCAGAACACACGCCTGGCTGCGCTCCAGGGCAGGGCTGTCCCTGGGGAGGGAGCAGCCGAGCAGCCCCAGCTGCAGCTGCACGAGACCCGGGGTGTCCCTGGCATGCAGCGGGCCAGGCTGCAGAGCTGCAGCAGCGGCGCAGGGCCAGGCTGGTTGGCTGCTGCATGGTCGGAGCCGTGCTGCAAGCCCCTGCAGCAGCTGCAGCGTGCCCAGCCCAGCCTTGCTCCTGCAGGACATTCCCTCCTCCCCTGGCTGCAGCATGGGGGAGGCTCAGAGGCTCCCTGCCACCCCTCACCTCACACACTCACTGCTTTGCCCGGCGATGCCCCAAGATTTACTCTTGGAACGCAAAATCCCTCCTGGGCCAGGGTTTCTGCTGGGAAAAGCCCCCTGAGCTTCCAGCTGCTCACCCAGCAGCAGCCCAGGACGGGCTCGAGGCAGAGCTGCCAACTGCAGAGCCAACCCCTGGCACGGGCGCTCGCTCGGGGCGACAAATCCCTCGTGCCCTGCTCGCTGCCAGCCTGGCACACGAGCTGGGATTGCAGGAGGGCACCCAGCCCTGCCCAGAGCCCAGCCTGTGCCAAGCAGCTCCTGCAGCAGCAGGCAGCCCACGAGCAGCCCTGCCATCCACTCCAGCTCCACTCATCCCTCTGATTTCATTGCATGAACTCCTTGTCCCAGCGTTCTGAAGAAGGCAATAATCAATTTTCTGAGTCCTTTGCCGAATGAATAATTCAGGGATGTCACCTCTGCTGCCTCCTGGGCCAGCCCTTCCCAGAACACAATTCCCAGCCAGGGAAGCACGGGGAACAGTCCTGGGTGCAGCATGTCAAGTGAGGGAGACAGATGGAGAGTTAACAGAGACAGAAGAAGGTTCAAGCAAGATTCATCTAAAAATCAAAGCCAAGGAGGAGTTCAAGCATCCCCAGGGAGATGACGGAGCTGAGCTTTGGCAGATGGCTCCAATATCAGGGAAGCTCAAAGATTATTTCAAGCATATCTCAGTGTGTGGCTGCTCCCTTCCAACCTGTGGATATTCTCATTTGGAGAACGTCTCCGCTTCCCAACGAACAACAGCTTTAGGAAACAGCTTGGAATTCAGATTAGCAAAACTGAAGGAAATAACACCAAAAAAAAAAAAAAAAAGGAAGAAAAAAAAGACTTTTTAAGGGAGTTTTGTGTTGCTCCACCTACGCTGGGCAAACCCCTGGGGTCAGAGGCACCAGCCTGGCCCCAGTGAGGGACCAGAATGTGCCCCAGCCAGAGCTGCCCACGACTTTCCATTCCATGCTAAAAAAATCACCCTCACGACATCAAACAGAGGCAGTGAAGCATGGTAATCACAAAATAAGGGGAAAGAAGGGCTCCAGGAGGGGAAGTCCTGCATTTCTGACAGCGCTTTACAGCTTTTAATCACTTAAAGCACACAGAGAGAGAAGCTGAGCTAAAATTTGTGCTCTTTGGATTTAATCCCCAGCTTTGGTTAAAAGCTTTCTGGGCTTCTTACAGCACAGCAATCTTCAGCTCCTCGGAGCTCAGCTGTTCTCCCTCTGCCAGCTCCAGGGAGGCTGGAAGCAGCTGTGGTCCCTGGGGTTTCTGGGCAGCAGCAGAACAGCTCCGGGACCGGGCTGGGATGGGGCAGGGCTGGCCCAGGCTGCAGGACAAAGGCAGGGACACCAGGGATGCCACCATCAACGCCAAGCTGCCTCAGAGCTGGCTACGGGTGGCACCTGCAGCTCTTGGGAAAGGCCTGGTCAGCAGAATTCCTGTGGGTCCAGTGCTCCCAGTGCTCCCAGTGCCCCAAACTGGGTCAGCAGAACTCCAGTGAATCCAGTGCTCCCAGTGCCCCACACCAGGCCAGCAGAACTCCAGTGTTCCCAGTGCCCCAAACTGGGTCAGCAGAACTGTGAATTCAGTGCTCCCAGTGCTCCCAGTGCCCCACACCAGGCCAGCAGAACTCCAGTGCTCCCAGTGCTCCCAGTGCTCCCAGTGCCCCCCACCAGCCCCCGCAGCTGGGGATGGGGGCAGGGAGGCTGCTCTGCCCGTGCTTCTCAAAGGGAACATCTTTAACATCCCTCTTTTTTCAGAAGGGGCTGAGTATTTCAGGCCCAGCCGCGTGCTTTTAGAAGGACTCCATGAACAAAACACCCCAAGCAGTTTGCCATGGAATTCCATAAGGAACCCACAACATCCTCTGCATGGCAATGCCTGTGCCAGGCAGAATGAGGAGCATCGATCACCCCGGCAGGGGAAGGGCAGTGGGTGGGCACTGGATGGTGCCAGCAGCAGAGCTGGGTCAGAGGAGATCTGCACCCTGCAGCACCCAGAGCCACCTGAACACCCCAGGGACAGAGCTGGGTCAGAGGAGATCTGCACCCTGCAGCACCCAGAGCCACCTGAACACCCCAGGGCCAGGGCTGCCAGGCAGCACGAGTGACACAGCTGGCCCAGGTTTTGTGGCTCTTGCTGGCACAGGAACCTGTGCCACATTTGGATGTGGCCGAGGCTGAGTTCCTCCACCCAGGGCATGGCACAAGTCCAGCTCCTGCTTCCTCTCCAAATTGCTTGGGTCAAAAAAGCTGCTTGGGAGCAGCAGGCAGGGCAAAGCAACATCCAAAGACACCCTGGGGGAACAGCCCAGTCCCACCACAAAACAAGAGAGACCCCCACCAGCTCCTGGGAACCCTCAGAGGGGCTCTCCAACCCCACAGCATGCTGCCCCTCTCCCCAAACCCTGCTGCCCCCAGCACAGGGTTCTGGAGAGAAGCTCCAGGCCAGGAGAAGACAGCAGGCAGTGCTTCCCTGCAGGCAGCTTTGTCCTGGCCAGAGCCATGCCCAGCTCCCACCCCGGCAGGAGCCCTGCAGGAGCGGGAGGAGAAGGAGCTTCCCCCAGTCCTCCATTACAGACAGCTCACACACTGCAGCAACGGTACCAGGGAGATTTTCCAGTTGCAATTCGGTTCTTTCCTTGCCAACAATCCCTTCTAACTCACTCCTTACAGGCCTGGATGATGAACCCTGGATGATGAGCCCTGGATGATGAGCCCTGGATGATGAGCTCTGGGGATGATGAACCCTGGATGATGAGCCCTGGATGATGAGCCCTGGATGATGAGCTCTGGGGATGATGAACCCTGGATGATGAGCCCTGGATGATGAGCCCTGGATGATGAGCTCTGGGGATGACGAACCCTGGGGATGATGAACCCTGGATGATGAGCTCTGGGGATGATGAACCCTGGATGATGAGCCCTGGATGATGAGCCCTGGGGATGATGAACCCTGGGGATGATGAGCCCTGGATGATGAGCTCTGGGGATGATGAACCCTGGACGATGAACCCTGGATGATGAACCCTGGATGATGAGCCCTGGATGATGAGCCCTGGACGATGAACCCTGGATGATGAGCCCTGGGGATGATGAGCCCTGGATGATGAGCTCTGGGGATGATGAACCCTGGATGATGAACCCTGGATTATGAGCCCTGGGGATGATGAGCTCTGGATGATGAGCTCTGGGGATGATGAACCCTGGACGATGAACCCTGGATGATGAACCCTGGATGATGAGCTCTGGGGATGATGAACCCTGGATGATGAGCTCTGGGGATGATGAACCCTGGATGATGAACCCTGGATGATGAGCCCTGGATGATGAGCCCTGGATGATGAGCCCTGGACGATGAACCCTGGATGATGAGCCCTGGATGATGAACCCTGGATGATGAACCCTGGATGATGAGCTCTGGGGATGATGAACCCTGGATGATGAACCCTGGATGATGAGCCCTGGGGATGATGAGCCCTGGATGATGAACCCTGGATGATGAACCCTGGGGATGATGAGCCCTGGATGATGAACCCTGGATGATGAACCCTGGATGATGAACCCTGGATGATGAGCTCTGGGGATGATGAACCCTGGATGATGAACCCTGGATGATGAGCTCTGGGGATGATGAGCCCTGGATGATGAGCTCTGGATGATGAGCTCTGGGGATGATGAGCTCTGTGACCCAGCATGGAGAGGAGGTTGGCACGGTGAGAGGGACACACCAGAGCTGGGGCCACCATGGCCAAGGCAGGCTGGGACACTGGTGATTTGGGGGTCACAGGTGCTGGCCAAGGTCAGGCAGAGGAGGAGCTTCGTGGACAGCCTCGGTTTGTACCTCAGACAAACGGGGACAGGCGTCAAGGACACTCTGCAGCCCCTCTGAGCCCAGAGCCCGCGCGGGGGGCTGGGTCTGCTCCCTGGGGACGTTCCTGAGGACATCCCTGGTGCCTGCAGCCAGCTGCCCTCAGCAGCACCCGCAGCAGCCTGGGGAGCAGCTCCAGCCCCACCACGGCACCCTCAGCTGCTGCACCAGCGAGAGATGGAAAAGAAGAGCTCTGTGATTAATCAAAGCCCCGAGGGAGCAGATTAAACGGCCGTGGCAATTAGTTCTGGGTTTCTCAGGAAGGCGCTGGAAGCCCGTGGAAAGCTGCTGCAGTCCCTGAGGACGAGCACCGAGTCCTCCTAAAACCCTGCACCAGTTACACAACTGTGGCGATGTGTTAAATTACAGATGGTCTCAATTAAAAGTGCAGAGATGGAAAGGAGGCTCGGAAAAAAAAAAAAACACCACCAACTCCACATGAGAAGAAAGAGAAGATCATTAAAAACTTGGCAGCCTACTTTGACTCCGGTGACCTGGTAATTTAATATTGTAATTGAAACTCCGGGTCGGACTCTTGAGAGGAGGGAGAAATATGGCCAGGTAACCCGGCAGGATGCGTGGTGCCCAGAGGAGGTCGGGCGTGGGGAGAGGGCAGTGCCAGCACAGAGAACCCCCCAGCAGCCCAGCTGTGTCCTGCAGCTCCCAGCCCCAGCAGATGCCTGCTCGCCTGCTTTGAAGCCATTCCTTTCTGTCACAGCGTATTAATCCTGTTCAAGGCAGATAAAAACCCAGTCCCCAAAGTGCTAATAATGTAACTCAGTTAAAGCTGGATTTTGTAGCTTATCTCCAAGACAGAGAGGGGAACTTCACTCCCATTTTCTTCCTTGCATCCCCTGCCCCATGCCCCTTAATTTTGAGTCTTCTGTCTTATTTCCAAAAGCAGAGCCCAAGTGGCACTGCCCAGGAGCACTGCCCAGGAGGTGCAGGGCCACCAGGGTGCTGAGGAGTCCTTCAGCCCTCAAAGGGCCCCAGTTCCAGCTGTGCCCACAGCTGGTGCCCACCCAGCTATCCCGGTACTGGTGTCACTGGTGCCAGAGTGAGCACCCACAGAGGTGGCTCCAGCCTGGGCACAGGGACACCCTGCGTGGTGAGGGGGTTAGGGAGCCCTTCCAAAAGGTTCCTCTGCCCGGGCCCTCACCTGCCCTCCAGAGTGTGAGCGGGGAGCCGAGAGCTGGGGTCCAACACCAGCCCCCAAATGGGACCAGTTTCAGCTCTTGGAGCAAAACCCCATCGGGAGCAGACCACGGACTCAGAGTTACTGCACAGCCAGGCCTGGGAGGCATTTACACACTGCTAAGAGCACGGGCTGTGATCCTGCTCCCCTCTGCATTTCTAAAAAAAACCACAATGCTGCATGGTCCCTTTGCTTTCCAGGAAGTGCAGAAAACAAAAATAATCATGAATACAACAGAAACACATTTCTTTGTGTCCGATATGAAGAGTAATGACTTCCCTGCTGCTGCCTCAGGCTTATTTTCAGCCGGCAGCATCTTAGGAGGGTTTGCTCTCCGTGCCCCAAGCAATGTTTGAAGGGTTTTTTGAACACCCAGGAACGTGAACAGCCCAATTTAACCACAAGTGAAAGTCTCAATTAGCCAGGGCCCTGCTAAGGTGAAGCTGCCTTCAGAGGATTTGATTTGGTGCTGCAGTTGTGTTGCTGTGCACAGCCCTGGCTTTCCACCACCAACTGACTGTGTCCCTCTGCGGCCACAGCAGCAGCACAGCACTTCCCTGGGCACCAGCACAGGAGCCCAGGCATCGACTCGGACCAGATGGTTTGAGAGATCCCTCCCAGTCCACACGTGCCCTGGCAGCCCTTTGGGCACAGGCACAAGCAGCTCCTGCCACCACACAGCTCCTGAGCACCCCAGCCAGCAGACGGGCCCTCGGGCCATCTCCAGATGCTTTTCTGTCCCCTGTCTTCTTTTCTGTCCCTCTCTGGCCTCTCCCTGCTTCTCTGTCCATCTCTGGCCTCTCCCTGCTTTTCTGTCCCTCTCTTCTTCTCTGTCCATCTCTGGTCTCTCCTGCTTTTCTGTCCCTCTCTGGCCTCTCCTGCTGCTGCTGGACGTGGCACTGCCACCCCTCGTGCTGCTGCTTGGCACAGCCTGGGCACCACGGCCCTGGCCAGGGCAGGGGTCCCTCGGCTCAGGAGTCCCCCAGAGCCCCGTGAGAGCAGCGTGGCCCCAGAGCTCTGCAGCTGAGGGGGGCTCTGAGTGGCCACAGGGGCTGGAGACGCAGCCCAGCACCCCCTGAGCACCCCCAGCTCTGCTCAGCACCCCCAGCTCTGCCCAGCACCTCCTGCACCCCAGCTCTGCCCAGCACCCCCAGCTCTGCTCAGCACCCCCAGCTCTGCCCAGCACCCCCAGCTCTGCCCAGCACCCCCAGCTCTGCCCAGCACCCCCAGCTCTGCTCAGCACCTCCTGCACCCCAGCTCTGCTCAGCACCCCAAGCTCTGCCCAGCACCCCCAGCTCTGCCCAGCACCCCCAGCTCTGCTCAGCACCCCAGCAGCGTTATCACAGCAGCTCCATCTGCTCGGGCACTGCTGACTCACAGTCCCCACGCTCCACCCCGGCCCCCCACGCTCTGCACCCTCCCACAGCACCCAGCCTGGGGGGCTGAGCACCCAGCCTGGAGCTGCTCCATGGGCACCGAGGCTGTTTTAGCCTAGGGGGGAAACAAAGTCAAGCATTATTTGGTTTTGCTGGCTGTGCTCCCGCTACCACAGTGGGAGGATCAAACACCCCAGGCTGCTACAGGAGGGGAGGGATGTTCTCCACCACCAGCTCTCACCACAGGGCCTCCCCAAAAAGCCACCAGCAGCTCTCAGCCCCCAGCACAGCGTGCCCCAAGAAACACCCCTCAGGCAGCACCAGGAGGCAGGCGGTGCCCAGGGCAAAGGGATGGAACCCTGCAGAGCCCCCTGCCCCCAGCAGCCCCTCTGTGGGGCACTGGGTGGGCAGTGGGTCAGGGAATCCACAAACACAACAGCAGAGCCATGGCCAGGGGCTGCAGTGGCAGTCCAGGCCTGGCACACACATCCAGAGGATGTCTGTCTGTCTGTCTGGAGCCAGGGTTTGTCCCAAGCACACAGCAGGTCTGAGCAAGGCACAGAGTTTGGCTGCTCCAGCCTGACCAGATACCCCTGACCCCACGGAGAGCAGGGGCACAGACCCTGCTGGGGAATCGTTCCAGGGATGCTCCTTAGGAATCTCTTATTCCTATTTTCGAAATCCTGTTCCCAACAGCAGCCAGGTCAGGCACAGATTTGTCCTGGTGATGGACCTGGCAGGGTCCAGCCCCTGAGCAGGGATCCAGCCCCAGGATCCCCCTTCCCAGCCAGCCCAGCTCCTCATCCCTCAGGCGAAATCCTCCCAGAAGCACCACACTGGAAAATATTCCACACGCTGGTCGAATTTTCCACAGAAATGGGAAATGAGAGCATGCCAACACTCGCAGCATCTCCTCGCTGCTCCTTCCTCCCCCCACGGCTCCTTCCTCTCCCTCCTGCTGCAGCGCTCCCGTCCCGGTTTGTGTGTGAAGGAACTCCCACGGGATTTGTCCTGGGACAGCCGATCCCTCGGGAAGCCTCGGAGCGCTGCCTCCCACCACGAGACGAGGCGAAGGCTGCTGAGGAGAGCAGGCACAAACACATCACAAAAAATTCTCAATGATTTGGAGAACTTCCAGTCGGGGGAAAAAAACCATTTGTCAAGCACGGGCCTCTTCACACGAGAACAAACAGCAGCACTGGCATCAAGGGCAGCCTGGGCAGAGCCAAAACCTGAGGAGGAGATGGATGATGGATGATGGATGGATGGAGGGATGGATGGATGGATGGAGGGATGGAGGGATGCCTGCAGGGACCCTGGGGACAGCCAGGCTGAGCTCAGGGCAGCAGGAGCTCTCAGGGGCACACACCAGCACCCAGCAGCCTCCCAGACAAGCCTCACCCCCCCAGGACACTGCTCTGCCCAGTCCTGGCATAAATCAGGCACGGGCAGAGCTGGGCACAGAGCTGGGCAGAGCTGGGCACAGAGCCACAATCCCCCCCAGTTTTGTTCCAGCAACAACCCAGCCCCTCCCTGCGGTCAGACCTCCCCAAAACACAGCCCCTGCATGGGGGAGCACCCCAGTGATGACTGGGGCGTCCAAAGCCTGCCTTCCAGCTGCCTCCAGCCCTGCTCAGCCCTGCACTCCGGGGAGGGAGGGAGGGAGGGAGGGAGGGAGCTGCCACGACCAGCAACGCTGCCACTTCCCCTGCAGGAGACAGCGGCTGCAGCAGGGCAGCCCCAGCACAGCACACTGCTGGGGCAGAAAGCCTTGGGCACCCCGGGGATGCTCAGTCCCCACTCCCAGTCAGGGCTTGGCTCTCCCGGGCTTGGCTGGTGCCCATCCTGCCCGTGAGGCAGACCCTGGCCAGGCCACAGGGCTGGCACGGGGCTCACCCTGACTGCCAGCCCAGCCTGGCTGCCCCTCGGGGGTTTGGCACCTGGCTGGGCACGGGAAGGGAGGGGAGAGGGAGGATGCTGGCTGCTCTCCTGGGCCCCAGCCAGGAGGGGAACGCTCCCTTCCCAGGAGAGGTTTGCCAGCAGCAGCGGGAGCAGCAGAGCCCCTGAGCACCGACCCTCCCAGCTCCAGCCCCGCAGCAAGGGCAGGGCACTGCAGGGCTCTGCCTGGCTCTGCTGCCTGGCAAACGGGCCCCGCGCCCTGCCAGGCTGCTGCTGCACAGCAACACTCTGCCTTGAAGCCATTCAAAGGGCTGCAGCTGGCACGGTGCTCGTGTACTTGGCACCGTGCTTGATGCTCCACGGAGAAGATATTAAAATAACATTTCCAACACGCAGATTTACCGTGTCTGCTCCCCCCTCGCTCCAGCCAGAGCTGTTTAGAGCAGGGTTTTACTGATGCTGCCAGACAGGCAGCGCAGAGCTGGAGGGGTCACCTTGCTTCGGGAGGAGTGGGCAGCTCTGTCCCAGGGACCTGCCTGTCCCTGTCCCTGTCCCCAGCTGTCCCAGGGAAGCTCTGGGATGCAGCAATGCGTGGGACGAGCTCAGGATCCTGCTCAAGGTGATGGCCATGGAGAGCTGGGACACAGGAGCACCAGCCCTCGGCCAAGGTCAGCAGGGAAGGTGAAATCAGACACTACCCGCAGGATCACATTAAGGGAGGAGTTTTAAAACATTGCTGGGGAGGAGGAAGTCAAACCTGCTCCACGTTTTACCTTATTTTAAAATAAATGATTGATTGGGTGAATTTAGTTTTAACAAAGTGGCTGAAGCGTTTGCCTTCTGCTGTCCTAAAAACCTCCATCAAGCCAGGGACCGAGTTTGCTGCTCGTGGGGAGCAGTCCTGTGCCATTACACACCACTGGGTTCAAGGAGAACGTTATCTGGGCTGGCAGCTCGAGGGCGAGGAGGGCAGGAGAACAGAGAGGAGCTGCTTTATTTCCATGGAGCTCTGCAAAGGGCTCTCCTGGTTCCCTGTGCCTGCCCATGTCC
Organism: Lonchura striata; assembly: GCF_050655825.1. Classification (NCBI taxonomy): domain Eukaryota; kingdom Metazoa; phylum Chordata; class Aves; order Passeriformes; family Estrildidae; genus Lonchura; species Lonchura striata. The sequence goes on from NC_140716.1 coordinate 1,056,824, forward strand.
CTGCTGGCCAGCACGACTTTATTAATGTTTACTGGATGCCCTACTTCTTAATGCGGCTCCGTCCCGCTGAAAGAATCCATTTGCATCTTTAATGAAATTTGGCTAAGCAATTTAGCAGATCCCCAGCTCGCCTCAACCAAAACCCAGGGACCACAGCCCCGGAGCTCCTGCCAGCCCCGGTGTCACCCAGAGCGGCCCCGGGGCCAAGAAGGGACATTCCATCCCAATTCTGTGCTGGCACAGCTGGCACAGCCCCAGCCATCGCGCCCAGAGGCAGCTTTAATCCAGTCTGTTTGAATAAAGCAATAAAGGGGGACTTCCATACATAAGGGACTAAGTGGGACAATAACAATCTGTGAGCTCGCCCGAAATGTCTCCCAGCGGTTCTGCAGCAGTTTGGAGGAACAAAACAGGGCAGATTTCAGAAATACTGAGCTGGGTGGGCCCAGCCATGTGTTCAGTTCTCACCTCTTGCCGTGTCCCCTTTGCTGAGCAGGTGAGAAGAGAGGAACCTCTGCTGAGCCTGAGGAGCTGCCAGCAGAGGCAGGAGGAGAAGGAACAGAAGCTGCAGCTCCAGCTCTCACATGGGCAGCAGCCCCCAGCTGTGTGCCCAGATTTTCCATGCCACCAGTTTGAATTTTGGAATAAAAACCTGACCTTCAGCAGAAGAGACGCTCACCCTTTACCTGTGACACGCGACAGGGCCAGGCCACCTCAGCAGGGCAGGAAAATCCACTGCAGCAGCTGGATCCAAAGACCCACCCCAGCTCCCAGCAACCTTCCCACCTGGAGATTCCCCTTCCTTTTGGAAGGGGTCACAGAGCAGCATGCCCACAGCACCACTGCACTCACCCTGAGTGCTGCAGCACCTGCAGGGAATGCTGCAGGGAATGCTGCAGGGAATGCTGCAGGGATGGCCCCAGCCCTGCCCACACATCCCCAAGGAGGAACAGCGTTCCTGGGAGGTTAAAGCTGCCCAGAGCTGCTGGCCTCGCACAAGCAGGCACGTAGCCAGCACCCCAGCTCCTCTGAGGGGATGCTGCCCCTCCAGGCTGCCTCCAGAGCTCCCCCAAAGCTACTCAAAGTCCTTGCCAACGCCAGCTTGTGTCTGCCGGAAGGGTCTGGGGCGAGAAAACCCCTTCAGGAGGTGCCGGTGGCACTGGGTCTCCTTTCAGCCCGGCTCAGGGCGCCGCTGACCGTGCCAGGGTGCCCGGCTGCTGCCTCCTGCCCTTCCTCCGGAGCCAGCCTCAGCCCAGATTGGCAGCTGCTCGGGGGCGGCTTTCCATTGCTGAGCTCAGGCACCCGCTCCTCAGCACATGATCGAGTAATAAATATTTGGAAAGATCCGTTATTTTTACATAAACAGTCACAACACATTGCCGAGGCTGGGGAAAGCGCCGGCTCCTGCTGCCGGGCTGCTCCGGCCGCTGGCCCCGCTGGCCCCTCCGCTGCCCCGGGACCCGGGACTCGCTCCTCCCGGCTGCAGAGCCTCCCGGGGCCCCCCTCGGGATCTCCTCAGCCCCCCGAAGCCCCACCCAAGTTTTGCAGGAGCACAGCTCCATCGGCTCTCCCAGCTCCCTTTCCATAAAATCCCAGAATGGCTGAGGCTGGAAGGGATGTCTGGAGGTCACCTTGTCCAACCCCTCTGCTCAGCCCAGGACCATGTCCAGCTGGCTTTTGGGAATCTCCAAGCAGGGAAGACTCCACAGCGTGTCCGGCAGCCTGTTCCAGCCCTCCCCTTGCCACAGGGCTGCTGGAAAACCTCGGGCTCATCCTCCCTTCCCCCGGCAGCTCCCGGCTGCTGCCATCCCCGGCGCCACAGCCTGGCAAAGCTGCCAAGGGCTCCTGAGCCCCCACGCAGCTGGGCTGGAGCCAGCCGGGTCCCTCTGTAAACCCCCGCCTGCACCACAGCCAGCCCGGCCCGAGAATCGGGGCGGCTGCAGCTCAAGGAGAGGCAGCAGGTTCAGCCCAGGACTCAAACTCACTTCCAGCCACCCCGAGGGAAGCTCCTCTCTGCCCTCCGGCCTCTGGAACATCAAACACCCACCAAAAGGTGCCTCCCCAAAAATTCATGTTTTGCAGCCTGCCAGGATGCTAATCCACAGCAAACTGGTTCTCAGATAAACCACATTCACACGGCTGAATCTCCTCCTGGACTGCACCTTCTCCTGCCTTACATCATCCTTCCTCCTCCAGGATCTTCCTCCCCTCCCACCCTCACCGGCACCCACCTGCGTCAGCTCCCTTCCAGCCTGGGGGCCATTAATAACAATTACCTCCTAATTCTCTTTCATTATCCTGTTATTTTGGGTGGCAAAGGCTGACCCCAGCATATTCAGCTCGTTAATGGAATTACGGCTCCTTCCGCAGCCCCGGGCAGGGAGCGAGGGAGAGGCTGGAGCTGCCCTGTGCCCTTCTCCAGGAGCTGCTGGAGCTGCCCTGTCCCTGTGCCCTCTCCAGGAGTTGTCCTGTCCCTGTCCCTGTGCCCTCTCCAGGAGTTGTCCTGTCCCTGTGCCCTCTCTGGGAGCTGCCCTGTCCCTGTGGCCTCTCCAGGAGTTGTCCTGTCCCTGTCCCTGTGCCCTCTCCAGGAGTTGTCCTGTCCCTGTCCCCTCTGCTGGAGCTGCCCTGTCCCCTCTGCCGCAGCTGCAGGGACAAGGACGCCAGGGCTCCAGGGCTGTGCCTTTGCTCAGGAGCAGTTGTCACCAGCCTGCCCAGCTCGCCCTGGGCTCTCAGCCTGACCTGCAAGCCCCTGCCACCCCTGCCGTGCCAGGATCCCTCTCAGAGCATCCCTGGGTCCCCAGCACGCAGGCTGCAGCTGTGCAGAGCTGCAGGCTCACCCACACCCAGAGATGCCCAGAGGGGCCAGGGCTGACCAGGCAGGGCTTGGCTGCTGCCCCAGCCTTTTTCTCTGCGGGGTGAGTGTTTGCAGACCCACAGCCCCTCCTCCCTGCCAGCCCCAGCTCCTGACTGCTGCCCCAGTTCCAGTTCTGGGGTGCAAGGGAAGCATTCACATCTCCCCTCAGAGCAGCTCTTTGCCGTGAAGTCCTAACTCAACACAAACCTTTTTGCTGCTCTTTTCAGCTGCAGCTTCCCAAAGGAGCAGGGATGAGTGGTGGGGCCCGGGAAGGGCTGGAGCTGTGGCCCCAGCACAGCCCTGCTTCCATCCCCACCTGAACAAGCCACTGCCCTGGGGGCTCGGGCAGCAGGAAGGGGTTTCCAGGAGCAGGAGAGGCTGAGCAAGCTGCCAGGAGCAGACACAACTTCTCGTGGTGCTGTTCTGATTCTGCAGTGCCCGTTAAAGAGGGCTGGGTTCACTAAGATGAATTTCAGCTGGGCTGATGTGACTGCAGAACAATTCCTCTGGAGCTGCTTGCTCCACGTCCAGGGTTTGGCCTACATAGGATCCCACCACTGCTCCAGCAGGCTGCTGACGTCCCTTCAGTGAGGAAGGAACATTCTGGATGGTGTTTGTTAAAAACCAAATGTAAAGAAATACCACGAGCTCTAAGCATCTCCTCCATCCTGCAAATTACAGGCTGGTTAAGGCCTCCCCTTCTGTACCTGCCACTGGTGCACCTGACAAAGACAGCAGCCTCTGCACTGGCAATTTTTTAGAAAAATATCCCAAATATAAATTGATGCAATATTAGAAGGCAAAATACTCTCTATGGCAACCTGAAAGGTCTTAATTATCCCCGCAGGTGGCAGAACGAGCAGCCCCACACACCCCGAGCTGGCAAAGTGGGCTTTTGAGTGGGTACTGAGGGGAAAATCTCATTCAACCCCGTGAGAGTTCAGGCAGCTCCTCCAGCAGGGAAAGATCCTTGAACTCCCTGCACCGCCCCAAAAACTATTGTATTTGTGACTTCAAATCCTTCGGAGTGTCTTGACTAGCAGGGAGAAGGAATCAAAGGAGGTTTCCAGCTCGGAGCGCCCGTTCCCGTAGCAACAGCAGCCCCGTGCCATGGGGTGGGAGCGCCGTGGGGTGGGGATGCTGCACAGAGCCTGCCACCCCCGGCCCTGGCACACGGGAACCCCAGCCTGGGGCTGGGCACGGTGTGCAGCAGGAATCACCCAGCCCCAGCGTCTGGCTTGGGAGAGACCCTAAAGAACATCCAGGAGCCACGGCAGGGACACCTCCCACTGTCCCAGGTGCTCCCAGCCCTGCCCAGCCTGGCCTCGGGCACTGCCAGGGATCCTGGGCAGCCCCGGCTGCTCTGGGCACCCTCGCAGGGAAGGATCCCTGCCCAATATCTAACCTAAGTCTCCCCTCTCGGTCTGATCTGCTCCCCCTTGCTCCATCACTGCCGGCCCATGTAGAAGCCCCCAGCATAAAGCACATCCCGGAATTCCAGTGCCCAAAGCAGCTGGTTTGTAAAGATGTGCTCTGGTGGCTCAGAACAGAAAGGCCAGTGGCATCTGGAAGGAGGAGAAGGTATTTAACCACCGCTGAAACAGAAATGCCTCCAGGGAAAAAGCATTCAGGTGGCCATACACGAACTGGGAGTTACTGCTGTAGGAACATTTCCTTTGGAAATTAGCAACTCTCCAGTGAATTCCTGACCAGCTGGTAAGACAGTGCTTAGACATCATTATTTCTACAAATACAACAACCAGGAAAAAAAAAAAACCAAAACAAAAAAACAACAAGAAATCTTCAGCAGAATCAGCCTGAAGTCAACTTCCAGGAGAAATTTGCTGAATAATTCTGGAGCAGAAAAAGCTGTGAGGGTGCTGAGGTGTTGCTGTAGGCCCCCAGCCAGGTGATAATTAGCACTGACTCCATGATTCTCAGAAGGCTGATCAATCACTTTATTTTACTGCACTTATTGAGAAACCTATCGCCCCTACAGACAGCCACGATACACCTGGACCCAATGACTCCAAACACTGTTATTAGAGCCTAATTAGGAAACCCCCCTTTGGTAAACAAATCTCCACAGCACATTCCACGTGTTCAAAACAACAGGTGCAACAATGAGGAGAAGAATTGCTTCTGGTTCCTTTCTCTGATCTTCTCACAGCCTTCCCCAGGACAGTGCCTGGGAAAGTTGTGCCTCTGTCTGTGGCCAGAGAGCTGCTGGCACAGTGAGACCCTGGCACAGTGAGACCCAGAGCAGCTGGGGCTGCCCCTGTATCCCTGGCAGTGCCCAAGGCCAGGTTGGATAGGGCTTGGAGCACCTGGGACAGTGGGAGGTGTCCCTGCCATGGCAGGGGTGGCACTGGATGTTCTTTAAGGTCCCTTCCAACCCAAACCATCCCACGAGCTGGCAGCTTTCCTCCCCCCAGCACTCCTGCTCCTTGCAAACGCTTTCCACACACAGTCGTGGATGGAGCTCAGTGAGGAAGATGCAAAGTTGTTGTCATTGGGCACATCTGGCTGCAGAGAGGCAGGAACAGAGCTCTGCTGAGCCCTGCCAAGGCACCTGGGGAGAGCAGCCCCTCAGCATCCCCCTTCAGCTGCCACTGGCGCTGACAGCTGGCTGGGAGCAGCAGATCCCACGCCCCGGGCTGCACAGGGGCAGGGAAGTGCCAGCCAGCCTGGCACACCGGGCAGGGCAGGAGCAGCAGAGTGCTGAGCTCCAGGCAGCTCCGTGCTGCTGCTGCTGCTTTGGAAAGCACTGAGCCACCCTCAGGGGCATCACAGCAATTTGGCACGGCCTCCAGAGCAGCTCCTCCGGCAGCAGCACCACGCTGAGGGCCAGCCCTGAATCACCCGGGCATCTCTGGCATCTGCCAGCCCCAGCAGGGCCTGCCTGGGCTCACAGGCTGAATCCCTGAGCCTCCATCTCCTCAGAACCCAGAGCCTGGCTGGGCTCACAGACTGAGATCCCTGAGCCTCCATCTCCTCAGAACCCAGCAGAGATTTCCTGGGCTCACACACCAAAATCCCTGAGCCTCCATCTCCTCAGAACCCGGCAGGGCCTGCCTGGGCTCCACACTGAGATCCCTGAGCCTCCATCTCCTCAGAACCCAGCAGGGCCTGCCTGGGCTCACACACCAAAATCCCTGAGCCTCCATCTCCTCAGAACCCAGCAGAGATTTCCTGGGCTCACACACCAAAATCCCTGAGCCTCCATCTCCTCAGAACCCAGCAGGGATTTCCTGGGCTCCATGCTGAGATCCCTGAGCCTCCATCTCCTCAGAACCCAGCAGGGATTTCCTGGGCTCACACACCAAAATCCCTGAGCCTCCATCTCCTCAGAACCCAGCAGAGATTTCCTGGGCTCACACACCAAAATCCCTGAGCCTCCATCTCCTCAGAACCCAGCAGGGATTTCCTGGGCTCCATGCTGAGATCCCTGAGCCTCCATCTCCTCAGAACCCAGCAGGGATTTCCTGGGCTCACAGGCTGAATCCCTGAGCCTCCATCTCCTCAGAACCCAGCAGAGATTTCCTGGGCTCACAGGCTGAATCCCTGAGCCTCCATCTCCTCAGAACCCAGCAGAGATTTCCTGGGCTCACACACTGAGATCCCTGAGCCTCCATCTCCTCAGAACCCAGCAGAGATTTCCTGGGCTCACACACTGAGATCCTTGAGCCTCCATCTCCTCAGAACCCAGCAGGGCCTGCCTGGGCTCCACACTGAGATCCCTGAGCCTCCATCTCCTCAGAACCCAGCAGGGCCTGCCTGGGCTCACACACCAAAATCCCTGAGCCTCCATCTCCTCAGAACCCAGCAGGGCCTGCCTGGGCTCACACACCAAAATCCCTGAGCCTCCATCTCCTCAGAACCCAAAGCCCAGCTCAGGGTTGGTGCTTTACACAATCCCAGACCACGCTGAGCACATCAGGGGAGCTCCTCCTGCACTCCCCCACATTTTCCATCAGAAAAAACCTCCTACAAATTTTATTATCAGCTTCTAGTAACAAGTCTGGAGCAAGGCATTCTTTAGGCAAAGGCTGGGGATGGAGCCCTGCTCCCACACCTTCCCGCGGCTCCGCAGCCCATGGGAACCGTCCCGGGAGCTCTCGCCCCCGCTCAGGAGGCTTCACCACAGCCCTTGCAGCCTCCACCACATCCAGAGGCAGATGGATCATTCTCACGTCAGGGGGAAGATGGACCGAGTCAAAACAGAGAAGGATCCTTTGCCAGGGCCCCGCTGTGGGGATGGTGCAGCTGCCGGCGATGACAGAAGCAGGCAGCGTCCCCAGGGACGCAGCTCAAGACAGCTCCTTGCTCGCTCAGGTACAGAAGTGGGAGAGCAATTAGGAGGAACAGCAACGAGCTGCTCCCCCTTCCAGCCTTCCCACTCACACCCCCTCCACGCTGCTGCAGCTCCCGGGGACAGCCCCCCAAAACTGCCAGCGCAGGCAGAGCCTGCAGCAACGCCCCTTGGCAGGGCTTGGTCCTTTGGGCATCATGAGATGCCAGCAAAGGCTTGCTGAGGGTGCAGAGGGCAGCGAGTGGGTGACCCCAGTACAGCCACTGGCCCCAAAACCTCCCTGGAGCCAGGAGGAGCAGGACCCTGGCCAGGCCTGGCTGCCGCTGCAGGAATCGGCGCTGAGCCCCGCCAGACACGAAAGGAGACGAGTTGAGGCTGAGCAGTGAGAACCTCCCGCTGTCAGAAATAGCTCTGGGGAAGTGATACCACAGACGAGGCTCCGGGGCACACACGGGGACTTCTCGGGGCACAGCGCCCGGCCCTGCTCTGCTGCTGCCCCTTCCTGCTCTCCCACGGCCCAGCAGCAGAGCCACAGCCCAGGGCTGCAGGAGAGCCTGGGGAAAGCTGGGGGGATGCTGCTGCACCTCCTGCACCCCCACCCGGTCCTGCGGGTGCTCCGAGTGCAGCCTGACCTCAGACTTCCTTTGGCTTCCCCAAACCAAGGCAGCAGCACACCCAGGCACTGCCACGGTTCCTCTGGACCGCTGCCCTCTGCCTCCAGTGGAGCCGTGTGCTGGAGGTACCAGGGAGCTGGAAGTGAGTCAGCACAGCAAGGACAGCCTAAGAACGAAACTAATTGCAAGTGCTCATTCAAGGCCACGTGTGCCAGCAGACCCAGGGCCCCAGACAGAGCCAGCTGCCCCGGTGGGGTGCAGGACACCGCCCCAGCCTTGCTCCCTGCTCCTGCAGCAGATTGCACAGGGAAGGGGTCCCTCCATCACACAGAGGACAGGGCCGTGCTCCTCACCGCACAGAGGGGGGCTTGGAGGAGCTTTCCTTCACCTGGTGACTGCAGAGGTCACGCTGTGCCTGAAGCCACACCAGCCCACCAAGGGGTGCTGGTGACAGAAACCAGCTGGGACAGCTCCAGGCCACGCAGCAGGAGCAGCTCAGGCAAAGCCTGCCTGCCCTTATCCCGTACTCATCCTCCCCTTCTCTTTTCCAGGGGTAACAGTGGAAATTCCTGACCAAGACTGAAAGACCCCAAGGTCAAACAGGGCTCTGAGCCCCCAGCGTTCCACAGATCCAAAAGCCTTAACCAGGTCTGAGCAGGACCTAAACACTTCCCTGGCACTGCCTGCTGTTGCTGGTGTCGTGGAAATGCTGCACCAAGAGATCCTGGGTGACATTTGCAGGGTGACAGCCCCAGGGACGGGGCTGGAAAGCTGCAAGAGGAGAAGTGTTGGTGTCAGGCTCTGTGGGCACAGCTGGAACACAGCTGCCTTATCTGCCTCCTCCAGCAGACAAGTACAGCAGGCAGTACAGACAAATACTCCCCAGGCACACAGAACCCCTGGGGCTGGAAACGCCCTCTGAGCCCCCCTCACACCCCAAACCCGCCGGCTCTGCAGCGTGCCAGAGCAGAGGCATTTTCACCACTGGCTTACACAGCTAACAAGTGTTCAGTCCATGCATGTCCTCCATGCAGCCGAGGTGGAAAATGAGCTCAGAACCAAATGCAGCCAGGGCTGTGGGCAGGTCCTGCGTGGGCAGCGATGCCCCCCGAGTGGCAGCCCCACCGTGGCGGGGGAGAGGAGACACTGAAAACAACTCTGGAGCAGCTTCTGGCATTAAAGCACAGAGATGCTGGGCACTTTATCCCTTGCCACCCTCCCAGCCATGTAAGACAGAGCAGATGCGAGCCCCTCTCGTGGGTTTCTGATTTAATATCGGCGTGTAAGCAGAGCTGCCTCATGCTAACAAACTCTGACAGGAGATAAGTAACCATCCAGCCACGAGCCCTGCAAGAATCACACCAGACAATTAAACAGCCCTTCCAAAAATAGCCTACCTGACCTGCTACCACTCCTGACTATCAATCCAGCCTTCCCTGCAGAGAAGCTGCTACAGTTGAGTCAAACCTCAAAATACTCCCCCAAAATAGAGCCAAGCCAGCGCCGTGTCTGTAAGCGATCCTCCCCTTCCTCAATTTAGATTGCTCAGAAACCTTCACAGAGGGAGAAATCACTACGTGTCAGCAGAGCAGAGGCAGGTATTGATGGCAAACACGGCAGCAGTGGGGGAAGGCTGCCAGCCCGGGCTGCAGCCAGCTGGGGTGGCACAGTGGGAGTGGGCACCGGGACACCACACCGGGCAGCTCCCCCTGCTCACGGGGGGCTCTGGGAAGAAATTCGAGTCTGAAGCCTCCAAAGGTCCCTGGCTGGTGTTCTCCACGATCTGCAGGGCATGGGACTGCTGTGCAGCACAGACAGGCTGCCTGTGCAGGCGAGGGGGGCTCTGCCTGTGCCCCCAGGACCCCCCTATGCCTCCCCCACACCCCCTGGGCTTTGCTGGCTCCCAGCCCCTTTCCAGAGCCCGGCCTCACACCAAGGAGCTGCACCCTCAGCTGCTGAGCTCGGGGGGGTTCTGTGCCTGGGTTATCCTGTCCCAGGTGCTGTGACCCCACAGAGCCTGGGCTCACCCCAAATCCTGCACACAGCCACACCACACCTGCCCTCCAGCCCCATGGGAGCAGGAGAAGGCTGAGCCCCAGGAATCACACAGGGTTTGGGTGGGAAAGGACCTGTGAGAGCACCCATGCCACCCCCTGCCAGGGGCAGGGACACCCTCCGCTGCCCCAGGCTGCCCAGAGCTCCATCCAGCCCGGCCCTGCACCTTCCAGGAAGGTCCTTGCAGTGCCAGTGCAGGCAGCTCAGGCTCAGCCCCCTGGCACAGCCTGCTGCCAGCAGCATTCCTGAGGGAAGGCAGGGCACCCCATGGCAGTCGGCTAAAGCACGCAGGAGACCTTTCTAGGTGGGTGCATCAGGGAGGCTGGGTGCCACCTCCCCCAGACGCACAGCTGAGTTACCCTGGCAGGGCAGGCTTCCCCACCTGCCACAGAGATGCAAATAAACCTTTAAAAATGACCCTTTCCCACACGTTACACAAAGACCTGAAATGCACCCTTTGATTCTCCACCTGAGCCTTTTTAAGGGCTGTATAATTTTCATTGCTCTGCCAGTGAGAGCCGCTCACAGGAAGTTCCTGCACGGTTTCTGTGTTACTTCAGCACAGCCCTGCTTACAAAACCTGGGTCTTGCACAGAAAGCTCCACAGTGTGCCCCAGGAAGGCACCGAGGCCACCAGAAGTGTCCTGCCAGGAGGTGCCTCCTCCTGTCCTGCTCCCCAGGGCTTGGGGGACACAGAATGGTTCCCAAAGGACAGACAGGCCCTGCAGGAGAGGAGCAGCACTGGCCAGGCACTGCACAGGGAGCTCATCCTGCCCATGCTGCCCTCCTGGAGGCTGTGCTGGCTCTGCCCCTCGGGAGGGGACACAGCCCCTGGCATGGCCAAGGAGCTCAGCTGGGCGGGGCAGAGGCCAAAGGCTCCTGCCAGCCTTGCCATCACCGAGTACAACCGTGGATTTTGTGTCTAATTCCCTCAGAGGCACCTCTGGATCCAGCTGTCCCCAGGGGCTGCCCTGCTCACTCCCCCTGCACCTCATCTTCTCCAGCAGCCCCTTCCCCACGCTGCCACGGGGGAAGGGGCTGCTCACCCTCGCCCAACAGCAAGCAGAGGTTCTTATGGAGGACAGGACAAACCACTGCTTTTCCCAGCTGTTCCAGCACAGCTCTGCTCGGTCCCCTGGGCACAGCATGGCTCCTGCAGCAGCAGCAGCAGCGCTCAGAGCTGGCTGTGCCAGGGGAGCAGCACAGCTCCCACTCCCAGCACCCAGATGCTGGGCCAGGAGGGGATGCTGGGCCAGGAGGGGATGCCCAAAAATGAGGGGATGCTGGGCCAGGAGGGGATGCCCAGCCAGGAGGTGATGCCCAGCCAGGAGGTGATGCTGAGCCCTCGCAATTAAGCCGCTCGTTTCAAGGTAATGGCTTGGCAGGGCCTGGGCAGCAAATAAACCCTGAGCAGGACAGGACCCGAATGTGCAATAGCCCGATCAAAGGAACAGCTGCCCTGACAGGCAGCCACCTCCCACGGCCGCTGCAGAGCAATTAGAGGAGCCCAACAGGCCCTGCAGGAGGAGGACGAGATCCGAGCTCCTTATCAGACATCCACGGCTCCTTGCAGGGAGGACATGAAAGGCAGTGGAAGGTGAGCAGCAGCATCCACACCCCTGTGCTGCCGAGCAGCGGTGATGCCGCGGCTCCAGCGCTGCCACACGCCCCGCGGGCACACCTGCCCCCGGCCCCGTGCCCCACCCTGCCAGCTCAGCTTTGGCCCGGGCCACATGGACGGCTGGGAGCAGCTCCAGAGCCGGCGGGATGTTCAGCAGCAGCAGGAGATGGTCCCGAGCCCGCCCATCCCAGCCAAGCCCCGGCACTCCGGTCTGGCTCCAGCCCACCCGCAGCTCTGCTTCCCAAATCGGCGCTCCCAAAGCCAAAAGCTTTAGCACCCCGTGCGAGTCAGCAGGGAGCTGACAGCTATTATTTTGGGAGTCTCCATATGGACCCGTTGCAGCATCTTGCTGCTCTAATTTAGGGCACAGGCTGCCGGGGAGGGGATGCTGCTCCCACCCCCGGGGGATGTTGGACTTGGAGCACCTTCCCGTCCCTAAAGGGGTTCCAAAAGGGGAGGGTTCCAAAAGGGGAGGGTTCCAAAAGGGGAGGGTTCCAAGGCACTGTCCCTGCATCCCTGGCAGTGCCCGAGGCCGGGTGAGATGGAGCTTGGAGCAGCCTGGGACAGGGGAGGTGGCAGGGGTGGCACTGGGTGGGCTCCAAGGTGCCCAGCATCAGCATCCAGCTGGTCCCACAGAGCTTCCCTGAGTGCCCAGCACAGGGCAGGGCGGGCAGCCCTGCTGGGAGCCCTTTGCTTCCCCTTTTGGAAGGCACCAGATGGGCCACGTTGTTCTGAGCCCTCCGTAATGCTGACACAACACTGCTCCCTCACATGACTTTCCTCTTGCTTTTTAAAGAAGTTTTCTTCTTTCGCTCTGACACAGTGGAAGTAAATGTGAGCCCAGGCAGGAGTGATAAGGGAAGCACTGCTGCAGAGCCCGAGGCACCTGATCCAGGGATGAGAGAAGTGAGCAGGCCCCACAGCGAGGAAGGGCCCCCCTGTCCTGGGGGATGCAGGGCAGCCCCTCCACCACAGCAGCAAAGGTTTGCTGCCTCCAAAGCTCACAGAGCAGGAAGAGGTCCACCAAAGGGCAAGGTGACCAAAACTGTGGATTGCCTGCACATGGAGAGTGATGGAGAAGGCTGCACAGCCCAGCCTGGTGGGGGGACAGATGATGGGGGACACCAGAAAGCCACAGAGTCCTGCCTGGAGGGGGGCTGGCTGCTGGGAGGACTTTCACACCAGGGTGATGCAGCCGAGGCCAGCGAGGCACAGCAGGGGCAGTGAGGGCAAAGCAGAGCAGGGGCCGGGGGAGCCTCCCTCGTGCCCTGCCTGGCTGACATTCCCTTTGGTGCCCTGCAGTGAGGACGTGCAGCAGCCAGCAGGTACCAGCATTCCCTTACAAGAATCCAGCCTTATAATTTCTGCAATTAAAAAGGGAGCTCTTCTACTGCGAGTTAAAATAGAAGTTTTTGTCACAAATTACCGGCTTTCACTCCCCTCATACCTGAGCTTAAACTGAAACTTAAATGGAAATTTACAGGAGAATGAGAAAGTGAGTCAGCCTGCCCTTCCCAACAGGCATTTATTTTCATCCTCTCGGACTCAGTTAATAGTAACAGCAGAGAAATTAAGTTTATTCCGAATTTACAAAGCCCAGAAGAGGGGAGGTGGTTGTGGAGGGAACTCCAGAGCAGCCCGTGGGATCTGCTGCTGGCCAGGGGTGCTGTGGCTCCCGCCCCATCCCAGCAGGCAGCACAGGGCACAGGGATCCCTCCTGCTCTGCAGGGCTGTGCCCATGGCAGGATGTGCTGCTATGTCACCCACAGCACCCTGGGGGATGGCTGAATGACCTAAAACACCTAAAAGACAAACCAGCCTCTCGTCTCGTACCGTGGTCACTCCTGCCCAGCACAAGCCCTGGTCACCTCAAACACCAGCTGGGACACTCGTGGGCAGCACCGAGGCAGAGCCTGGAGCAGGAGCCAGCCCAGGGCTGTGGGGTTTGCTCTCATTTCACACTTGTGCAAGCTGACAATGCAGGAGAAACTAAAAAAGAGTCCAAAATACACTTCAGAGTGTTAGGAACACGTTTCAAAGCCCCTTATCCCCCAGCAGCAGCAGAGCTGAGCTTCAGGAGATGCTCTGCAAAGCTTCCTACCCTACTACGTCTCTTGGGTATTCAGGTCAGCAGAGGGGCTGCTGGTAGAGCAGAAAAATCCTTTTAGGTAGGTAATAAGGTAGAATTGAATTCTCCTCCAAGGTGGAGAGACAAAAGCCATTTGTCATGCAGCGTTTGCTGACAGGACCTGTCCACAGCCCAGCCGCAGAGCTGAGTGCTGCAAACAAAGGAATTCACAGCCCAGGTGTCTGGGACCAAGGCAGACGGTCAGCCACTTGCAGGGGAAGGGATCCGAGCTATAGTTTGAAGTTATTTTAGAAGAATTCTCTACAAGGGTTCAGCACCCCACCAAAATGCAAATCACCATCATGGCTTCCTGAGCAAATGAGCTATTGCTGCATTTTTTCCAGTCCGGCAGCATCTTGCTCTGAAGATCTAATAGCAGCCCTACTGAGCAGCAGCTAATTAAAGCCTTTCCCTGCCAAAACCCCAGATTCAGTCTCTGAATGACCCAGTAAGTGAGACTCTTTCCACCTCAGAAGCCCTGGGAGACAGCAGGTCGGCAGCGCTGCCCTTGCCACCGCTGGGGCTGTGCCCTCCCTGGCCAAGGCAGAGCCAGCGGGGCTGATCCCTGCTCCTCTCCCTGCTGCTCCTCCCAGGGATGGCTCCAGGTTAACCCACACATCACACCACAGCCCTCCCTTCCAGAAGCCTCTGGCCCTGAGGCTCCTCTCCATCAAAGACAAGCGAGCAAGACAAATTTGGGAATTAATGGACTGAGCTATCGGAGACGTCCTCAGACACACGATCACACAAAAGAGAATTAGTCCCGTTTCAGAGCCCTTCCTGGGGCAGAAATGTGCCCTGAGAGGCTGGGGAGGGGACACACGGGTCCTGCCCAGCCTTTCTGCCCCTTGCACGCAGGGATGGCACTCCTGGCAGCTCTGCCATCCTCAGAAACCTCCTGGCAGTTCCAGATGTTGCAGGAAAGGGCACTCGGCTCCGATCAGACCCCCAAAAAGCAAGTTTCTCCATCAGACCCTTCAGAAACCAAGTGAACGTGGAGATGCTGATCCCTCCCTGGCTGCCCAAGGAGCAGGGCCGGGGTTTCTGCTGAGCCGGGCTCAAGGTAAGCGCCGAAGCACAAGGAAGGCAGAGCAGGGGCAGAGCTGATGCCCCTTTGGCAGGCACAGCGCCCGGAGCCGTGCCAGGCTCCATCATTGCTGTGCCAGGCTCCATCACCCCCGTGCCAGGGAGCAGGACAGAGCTGTGCCAGGCTCCATCATTGCTGTGCCAGGGAGCAGGACAGAGCTGTGCCAGGCTCCATCAGCCCTGTGCCAGGCTCCATCACCCCCGTGCCAGGGAGCAGGACAGAGCTGTGCCAGGCTCCATCATCCCCGTGCCAGGGAGCAGGACAGAGCTGTGCCAGGCTCCATCATCCCCGTGCCAGGCTCCATCCTCACTGTGCCAGGCTCCATCAGCCCCGTGCCAGGCTCCATCCTCACGGTGCCAGGCTCCATCAGCCCTGTGCCAGGGAGCAGGACAGAGCTGTGCCAGGCTCCATCAGCCCCGTGCCAGGGAGCAGGACAGAGCTGTGCCAGGCTCCATCACCCCCGTGCCAGGCTCCATCCTCACTGTGCCAGGCTCCATCAGCCCTGTGCCAGGCTCCATCATCCCCGTGCCAGGGAGCAGGACAGAGCTGTACCAGGCTCCATCAGCCCCGTGCCAGGCTCCATCAGCCCCGTGCCAGGCTCTATCACCCCCGTGCCAGGCTCCATCACCCCCGTGCCAGGCTCCATCAGCCCCGTGCCAGGCTCCATCCTCACTGTGCCAGGCTCCATCAGCCCCGTGCCAGGGTCCATCAGCCCCGTGCCAGGCTCCATCCTCACTGTGCCAGGCTCCATCAGCCCCGTGCCAGGCTCCATCCTCACTGTGCCAGGCTCCATCAGCCCCGTGCCAGGCTCCATCATCCCCGTGCCAGGCTCCATCAGCCCTGTGCCAGGCTCCATCCTCACGGTGCCAGGCTCCATCAGCCCCGTGCCAGGCTCCATCAGCCCCGTGCCAGGCTCCATCAGCCCCGTGCCCGCGGGCAGGGCAGGGCTGGTCCCCTGAGCCGCTGCCCGCTGCGTTCCGCCCCCCGGAGCAGCAGCCCGGAGGCTCGGAGCCGAGCCCGGGAAAGAATGACTTTGCACTGCGTCAGGAGCTAATCCCTCCGTGATGCAAATGAAATTCAGGGGCCGCTTCCCCCTCACTCCGGCTCCTCGGCGATATTCTCAAACAACCCTGACTTCAGCGGTGTCACCGCGGCTGCAGGAAGCCTTCAGGGGAGCCAGGACGGCTTTCACTCCTCTTCACCACCTCACTCTCATTCTTCTGCTATAATTGGCAATCATGAAAATGCATTTGTTCATGTGCTCCGAGTGTCAGCTATTCAATGTGCTTGTGCTCTCTGTTCAGACCATCACAATAAAGGGATTGAACTGTTCTCCCCAAAGGTGAAGCTATTCCTGTTGCATCCTTTCACATGGCAACAAAAGCCAGGGAGGAACCCACCAGCAGGATCAGCTGGAACACGCTGGCAACACAGCACGAGGAAGAGGAAGAACAGCTGAAGGCTGAGATTTAGACATCTGAATCTTTTTTAGCTTCCCTGCTGCTGACTAAATATCAAATGTAGGAAGACGAGAGCAGAGCCACAAGAGACTGAAAATTTTAAACATAGAATCAGAGAATCCTGCAATGCTTTGGGTTGGAAGGGACCTTAAAGCCCATCTTGTTCCAACCCCTGCCATGGCAGGGACACCTTCACCATCCCAGGCTGCTCCAAGCCTGGCCTGGGGCACTGCCAGGGATCCAGGGGCAGCCCCAGCTGCTCTGGGCACCTGTGCCAGGGCCTGCCACCCTCCCAGGGAGCAATTCCTTTCCATTATCCCATCCATCCCTGCCCTCTGTTAATGTGCAGCCATTCCCTGGCTCCTGTCCCTCCATCCCTTGTCCCTCTGCAGCTCTCCTGGAGCCCCTCCAGGCCCTGGCAGGGCTCTGAGCTCTGCCTGGAGCTGCTCCTGTCCAGGTGAGCCCCCCCAGCTCTCCCAGCCTGGCTCCAAGGGGCTCCAGCCCTGGAGCAGCTCTGGATTCCTCTGCACTGGCTCCAGCAGCCCCATGTCCCCAACACAAGCCCCGAGTGACAGCAAGGCAGAGCCACAGCTCCCAGCTCCTGCTCCAGAGCAGCTCCCTCAGATCTCCCTGCACAGACACCAGTTATCCCCCATTTTCCCAAACACACCCCAAAAATATGCAGCTCATCTCCTGCTTAGAGCTGGAAAGCTTCCCTGTTCCAAAGACTGAGCTGGGGAGGGAGCTCCCACCCGAAGAGGGAAGCTCACAGACTGGCTCCTCGGAAAAACCCAGATTTAAGTAGATGCAAAAAAGCCAGTTTTCAGGGAGCTGTGCCATAACAAGCCTCAAGTTTGCAAATCCAGTAACTTCCATGTACTGGAGCTTATTAATATTGGATTTTTTGGCAGGCACTGCCTTGTCCAGCTCGGATTAGCAGCAAGTATATTCTGCTTGTCAGATTTAAACAAGATGTATAAATCTGGCACAAAAGCAAGACCAAATATGGAAGCAAATTATTTAAATTGACAAGATGCGGCTCGCAAGCATTCAGCACTCGCAGTCAGCGCCCATCAGCTGGGGCAGGAGCTCCTGCTCTGGGCCACAGGAGTCAAATTCTGAAAGCAAGAGGCTAACGAGGTTACCCACCCCTGACACCCACTGATGCCAGCGTCAGGCTGCACTGGGGTTCAGTTTGTATTTCCACATGAGGGCAAGAGCAGGATGGTGACAAACAGCTGAGGGGGTCAGCCCAAAATCCCTCAAAAGCAAAGAGCTTGAGCAGAGCCACAGGAGGGAAGAAGGGCTGGCTGGCAGGAGGTGACAGGAGCCCTGTCCCTGCAGCGGCCATGCCCGGCTGGGGAGTAGGATGTGGTTGGGGACAGGGACTGGGGACAGGGATGGGGACAGGGGCTGGGGAGAGGGGCTGGGGAGAGGGACAGGGACAGGGGACAGGAACTGGGGACAGGGATGGGGACAGGGACTGGAGAGAAGGACAGGGGCTGGGGACAGGGACAGGGGATGGGACAGGGACAGGGGATGGGACAGGGACAGGGGATGGGACAGGGACAGGGGACAGGGGATGGGACAGGGGACAGGGACCAGGGCCAGGGGCCAGCGGGGCCCGGCAGCTGCCAAGGAGGAGCAGCAGGAGCAGAGCTCCATCTGCCCCGTGCTGTGCCCTGGGAGCAGAGCTGTCACCTCTCATGAGAGGCATTTCCCGTCACAAGAAACAGGGACCAGCCTCAGCTGCCAGAAGCCACGGCCAGGGCTCCAGGACAGCCCCGGGAGGGCTCAGCAGCTCCCCACCCACAGACAGGAGTCATCCTCAACAGGGGACAAGCCAGTGTTGGGGCAAGGTATGAATTACACAGCGTTCAGGTGCCTCTCACAGGGAGAGCATTTCCTTTGTTTCGTTTTCCCAGTGGAGGCCAGCCTGACACCAGGATCAGTCCCTCAGAGCCTGCAGCAAAGTGGCCCCAGGGGCCCAGGAGTGACCACGGCAAAGCCACACGGGCCCCCTGCACACAGGAGGAGCCCTTTGGGCACAGCCATCCCTTTGGGCACAGCCATCCCTTTGGGCACAGCCATCCCTTTGGCCACAGCCACCCCCTTTGGCCACAGCCATCCCTTTGGCCACAGCCATCCCTTTGGCCACAGCCATCCCTTTGGGCACAGCCACCCCCTTTGGGCACAGCCACCCCCTTTGGGCACAGCCATCCCTTTGGCCACAGCCACCCCCCTTTGGCCACAGCCACCCCCCTTTGGTCCAACTCAGCCTGGGCCACCCTCTCCAGAGGGGAGACCCAGCTGGGCTGCTGAGAGAAGCAGCTCCAGGACACAGCTCCATCCTCCCACGGGCACCCCGGAGCTGCAGCCCTGGCACAGGCAGCTCCTTCCCACATCCCTCCCTACGGTGAGACACGGAGGAGGCAGCAGCATTCCCAGGGAGACACCCCACGGCTCCTGCATGCGGGGACCCCGATCTCCTGTGAAACCTGCCCGCCCTGCCCCGCTCTGGGGCTGCCCAGCAGGAGCAGGCTGGCTTTGGAGCCGTGCCTTTCCTTCCCAGGAAGGGCTCCAGCCAGCACAGCTACTTCTGGGAATTGCTTCTGCTGAACCAACCACCAGCAGAGCTTTTCCTGTGGCTCTGCTGGGAAATCTGCCTGCCTGGTGCTGGCTCCGGCGGGACAGGCCAGCCAGGGCCACGGCTGTCCCCTTCCCTGCTGGGCTCCAGCCCCTGGCCCCAGCCCTGGAGGGCTGAAGAGTCCCAGAGAGATTTTCACCTTCACCGCTGGGGTCAGGGCACAGCTGAGGCAGTCACTGTGTCATTCACATCCCTGGGGTTCACAGCACATTTTCACCTTCACCCCTGGGTCAGTGCAGTCACTGTGTCATTCACATCCCTGGGGTTCATGGCACATTTTCACCTTCACCCCTGGGTCAGTGCAGTCACTGTGTCATTCACATCCCTGGGGTTCATGGCACCTTTTCACCTTCACCCCTGGGTCAGTGCAGTCACTGTGTCATTCACATCCCTGGGGTTCATGGCACCTTCCTGCCTCCAGGGACTCCTGGCCCTGGCACAGAGGCCACCAACACCAGCCCAGGCCAGCGATGGGTGGAGGGACAGAGGAACAGAGGGACGGGCTCAGAGCTGGGAACAGCAGCCCAGAGCTGCCCTTTCCCTAAAGAAAGGCAAACCCAAGGGACAGTCCTTGTCCCTGCCACCCTCAGGCCCAGATGCCCCAGCCCCACTCTCTGTTCAGGTTCCAGGTGTGAGGGCACTGTGCCACCCCAGCGAGCCCCTGCAGGGCCCCACTCCAAGGAGCACAGGACCTGTGGTTTCTGCTAAATCTCAAAGTATGGGACAGAGTCATGGCAGGGAATGGAAAAGTCCTTGGCCAGGCTTTGTTTCCTACAGCATCACCTGGAAGGTCTGGAGGGGCTCTGGAGCTCCCTGTGCTCTCTGTCCCCTGCCCTCACCCAGCTGTGGGACAGGACAGCCATCACCCACATCTGTGGGGCAGCACACAGGGCAACATTATTATTATTGTTGTTGTTATTATTGTTATTATTATTATTATGCCAGAGCACGGGGCTGGCAACCCAGGGCTGCACCCAGGACCCCCACACGAGGACTCCTGATTTTGTGTTATTGCCTTCTCCAAAGAGCTCGTTTTTGACAATCTCCAGCCCCCCAGGAGCACGGGGAACACTGCCCAAGCACCTGGGGCCACTCTTCCCCTACAGGGAGCTCCCTACTCACCCTCCTCCGAGTGCCTCTAACGTGTGGACTTGCAGAGCGAGGTGTTCCAGGCAGTCCTGCCCTCACCGAGATACAGGCACAGCCAGAAGTTAAATTCGAGGTGTTCCAGGCAGTCCTGCCCTCGCTGAGATACAGGCACAGCCAGAAGTTAAATTCGAGGTGTTCCAGGCAGTCCTGCCCTCACTGAGATACAGGCACAGCCAGAAGTTAAATTCGAGGTGTTCCAGGCAGTCCTGCCCCCACTGAGATACAGGCACAGCCAGAAGTTAAATTCGAGGTGTTCCAGGCAGTCCTGCCCCCACTGAGATACAGGCACAGCCAGAAGTTAAATTCGAGGTGTTCCAGGCAGTCCTGCCCTCACCGAGATACAGGCACAGCCAGAAGTTAAATTCGAGGTGTTCCAGGCAGTCCTGCCCCCACTGAGATACAGGCACAGCCAGAAGTTAAACTCTGTCACTCTGATCGTGCCACTCATCGGCTGATGGAGCCGAGGAGCCTCTCCGGGAGCCTCTCCAGCATTTCCAGGTCTTTGCCTGTCGGGCTGCAGGAGGAGGATGAGGATGAGGAGGAGCTGTGCTGGCTGGGAAGGAGGCAGGGAGGGCAGCAGCCCACAGCGAGGGCTTGCACAGCTCCCCTCCCTCGTTCCTACAGAAAGCCCAGCAGTTACCAGAATTCAGAGCGAGTTTTGAGAGCAGGTTCAGCCGCACCTCCTGCTCCTCAGCAGACACCAAACCCTCGAGGTCTCGCTCCGTTTCACAGCATCTTCTGCAATGCCAAGACAGCGAGTGCCCACCCACACCTCGCTGCTGGGGAAGGACGCCCTGCACACCTGCCAGGCCCCGTGTGCTGCAGGATCTGTGGGATCACACGCGTGTGAGCGAGCAGGCGTGCCCAAATGCCGGCACCGTTTGCCGAGAAGTCTCCTTAGAGACAGCCCAGGCATTAAATCCCCCAGGAAGTCTCAGTAGCTGGAGGATAATCGTGGCAGAGGCTCAGGGCCGGGGTGCTTGAACCTCTGCAGGGGTGTCAGAGCCCAGAGGCACCAGGCAGACGTGCTGCAAACCCTCCTGCCACCCCAAGGCACCCAAATGCCCACGGGCCAGCTCCAAACCCCACAGCCGGCATCCCACGGCTGGCAGCAGTCAGCGACGGATACCCCGGCAAGGAAAGGGCCCACCTCACGATCCGGGCCCCAGATCGTTTTAGGATGGCAGCTATCTCGGAGATAAGAAAGAAAAATCCACCCTGCAGCTGCAGGGGGAGGGAAGGAGAAACCACTTCCACTGCGAGAGCCGGGCCAGCCCTGTGCTGTGTGCTGCAGGGACACGGGGGGACTGGGCTGTCCCCGCCTGGCCCCGCTGCCCCAAAACAGCTCCCCCAAAAACACAGCTCCCCCGATCAAACAGCCCCCCAAAAACACGGCTCTCCCCCAAAAACACGGCTCCCCCGATCAAACAGCCCCCCAAAAACACGGCTCTCCCCCAAAAACACGGCTCCCCCAGCCCAGGTAGCAGCGCAGGGAAGGGGGGACCAGCTCAGGTGCCAGCTCTAAAGCCTGGCAAGGACCTGCGGGTGGCACAAACACCCCAAAACACGTTCCCATCTCTGCCGGCTCCGTGTGCACTGGGCTGTGCAGGACCACAGCCCATCCGTGCAGCGGGGCCACCCCACTTCCCTTTCCTCTGTACCTGCTCTGCAGCGCTGTCCTGCTGCCCCAGCCCTGGACACGGCTCCAGCCCCAGGGCTGCGGTACCACGCACAAAAAACCCTCCGAAATCATGTTTCCAATTTCTGCAGCATTATATAATTAGCATCATTTGTGTTGCAAAAGTAATTGCAGTAACATTTTTAATTAGTCTATTTGAACACTAACATTTCTCCAGTGCGCATAATATGTTGACACGAAATTACTGGGTTTGAGGCAACTGGGAATGATTGGAGTTTGTTTTGCTTTTGTTTCTTACTTGTTGAATAGAGTCAACAAGAGCCCAGCCCGCAGCGTGGCTGAGCTCGGTGGAGAGCAAAGTGTGATGGGTTTCACTTCCGTCTGGGGGGAGGAAGGGTGGCTGCTGGAGGCTCTGAACAAGAGAGAAATACTTGCTTGAGAGGTAAGGTCGGGGTGACATTTCCCAGCTGCTCCGTTCTGGTCTCAGATGTTGACTGGTGAAAACACAAAACAGAACGAGAGCACTGGCCTTGGAGCACGGGGAGAGGAAAACCTGGAGGGAGGAATTCTGTGTGGTATAAAGTTTGGAAGGAGATCTAATCTGAAGAGTCTCTTTGCTTACTGAGTCACAAGCAGGGACAAGAAGTAAACATTCTCCCCAGAAAAGTTACTGCACGGCATCCAACCACACATTACCAAATTACACTTTTTTTTTTCTCCTTTCTCTTCAGGAAGAATCAAGATTCTCCTTTCCAAGATCTTTTCTACATTGTACACATGAAAGCAGCGACAGATGCAGGTTATTTTTCGCTCCCAAGTGTGAATCACGTTCCACTGCTCCTCACCTCTGCCCGGCCACAGCCAGGCTGAGCAAGCCCAGCTCCAAGAGCTCGTCCCCTCAGCACCCTGCCCCACACAGGGCCCACGGGTGCCTGGACAGCAGGACAATGCCCCCGGGGATGCCAAGGCAGGGGAAACCCGAGCAGGAAGGAGAAAGCTGCCGGTTCCCAGCAGCAGCACATTCCCAGAAGGCGACCAAGAACTTCACTCCTGAGAGCTCTGGGACCAGTTCCCTTTCCTTTACCATCCTCCAGCACTTCCCAGTGAGGAGAGCCAAGGCTCCCTCCCCAGGCTGCAGACAGCGAGGGGCTGCTCCTGCCAGCCCACTCCGGGGCTGCTGCTGTGCCCGGATCCCCAGCCCGGCAAGGGGAGAACGTGCACCCCCTTTCTCTCCGTGCACCCCCCTTTCTCTCCCTTCCTGAGAAGTTCCTGCTCCTTCCAGCTGCAGCAGGGCCAGAGAGCCCCTCTGTACCACGGGCTGAGAGAGCCAGGGGGCATCGAGCCTCCCTGGGCAGGAGTTCATCTTCCTGGCAGCTCCAGGCGCATCCTTCGGCTTCCAGCACCCACGAGATATTGATTTCTTTTTGTTCACCCGCCAGAAGCCGCCCTGCCCCTGGAGCGGCTGCACAGCCCTCCCCTGCCCACACCCAGGCACTTTCTGGCTCACCAGAGAGACGTTGGCCCAGGAAGTCTTCAGATGCGCACAAGGATAAGGAGGAGATGGTGCGCGAGGATAAGAAGCAGATTAGCAGGCAATTAAGTGGCATTTTGTGCTATCCATTAGTATTTCGAGCTGCGAAGAGTCAGTTTCTGCTAACTTCCTGCCAAAAGTCACAAGTAATGAGCTAATTAACAATCTAATTATTGCAAATGCCCTAGAAAGAAATCAGGGCACAGGTGAAAACCTACTTAAAGCGGGCACAGCAGCAGGAGCAGCTGGGAGCAGGCAGGCTGTGCCCCAGCTGCATTTCCAGCGTCCCGCGGCACAACGGGATGAAGCACTCGGGGAAGTGGCTGGAGTTGAATGGAAGCTGTGCTCGGTAAAGGGAGAGGCAGAGCCTCACTCCAGAGCTTCCTGCCAGCCCTGTGGGGCTCAAGAGCCCCAGCACAAAAGCCAGCCCTGGAATTTTCTGCCTCCCCGGCGATATTTGCCAAGTTCAGCAGCAGCTGCGGCGCAAACCCAAAGCCGGTGGTCCCTGCCCAGTCCGGCACAAGCACGGCTCCCCTGGCACAGCTGGAGCGGGGCAGTGCCAGCCCCGGCGCCCCCGGTGCTGCCTCCCACCGGGACGAGCCCCGGGGCGGATGGCAGTGGCAGAGACCTCCGTGCTGCCTTCCCGAGCAGGGCGGCACTGCCCTCCAGCCCGGGCACAGCCGGGCTGCCCTCGCCGCGATGGGCATCGCCCCACGGCAGCACCTTCACCTGGGCAGCCCAGCACCTCAGGGCGGGCTCTGGGAAAAGCCACACATCACCGAGTTTAGGAAGGTAAAGACCGGGCTGGCGTGCAGAGCGCAGCCCGCAGGGTTCCCTGCTGCGCTGCCAGCATTCCCCACGGCACACGCGAGTCTGTAGCGCCAGGGTGACCCGCACGGGGGGTTCTGAAGGCAGAAAGGGACGTCACAGGGCTGTCACACACCCCTGGGGGTGGCACTGAGAGCCTGGCAGCGCTGCTGCTCTCACTGCAGCTCACAGGGCTCCTGCCCCACGAGCCGGGGCCGCGCTGCTCCGCCACCCTGAGCCCAGCTCCACCGGCTCACCTGCTGCCCTCGCACCGAGGGCTGATTTAACCCTGCCTGAAAACACCTGAGGAAAAGCCTTGACGCAGGAGCACAGCCTCAGGTTCGGATAACAGCTCCTGACAGCTGGGAGAGGCTTGGAAAGGCGCCAGTTCCCGACGCTGGATGCTCTGGGTAGAGCCGAGCAGGGCTCTGGAAATAATGCAGGCAAACCCTGCCGGGGCAGCAACGCGGTCCCCACGACACACTCCCGATTTCACAGACATGCTGTTTGCACAAACACACCTCACTGTGAGGAAAGGCAGGAATTCACAGCCAAGAAAGCCTGCCAAGACCCAAACCAGAGATCTGAGGTGCACAAAATTCCTCTCAGCAACGTGACTGAACTGCCCATGTGTGAAACCTCAGGTACCAGGGGAAGCTGTGACCTGGAGAAACAGCCCTAGGATACATTTTCCTCTCCATATCCACTTTCCTCTGCCTGCCAACACCTGTCCAGGCCTTCAGGCTGGGGTCTGGGAGGCGGCAGGGAGATGGCTTTGGTATTTTAAGGTTTTATGCGTGTGGCAAGTGTTAAGGATGAGTAGCGGCATCATTTCCACTGGATCAGCCTCACGCTGCTCGTACAGGCAGCTGCAGGGATGCTCCCGAGACCCAGAGCCACCCCAGCACCTCACCCCGAGGGTGCCCCTCCAAAACCCCAGGACAGCTGCGAAGAGGAGCCTTTCAGAGCTCTAAAGCACGTTTGTTTTCATGCCAAATACCTCAGCTTGGGAGTCAGCCACCCGCCAAAATAAAGCTCTGTCCCAAATATTCACAAAAGCAGAATTTTGCTGCCAGCAGCTGCGAGCACCAGCCCCGTTTGAAGCCCACACAGGTGGGACCCACAGGCCAGGGCAAGCAGGAGCAGCCCCAGCTGGGCTGGCTACAACAGCAACCAGATAACGCCTGGGTAATCCAGCCGAATTTCCCGGGGGGACATCCCGAACCCCTGAAGAGCCTCTCCAGAATCCCAGCATTAGCAGAACAAAGAATTACGGTCATAGTAACCCGGCTACTGCAACATATTTGATTATAAAGCCTCGTTTTTTTCCCCAGCAACACAACTGAGCCATTCAAGCCCTCGCCGGCTGCGCAGTTCCAGGCGCGGAGCAGCCCTCGCCCAGCCCGTTCGCCAGGCAAACACATGTTTTGGTGCTAAGTACATTAAAAACAAACTCCCCTCGGCCTTTTTCGGGGGATTTAGCTGAAGTCCCGGGCGCTTATCTCTGCTAACGAGACCCGACCGGCTTAAAGGCACCGACTAGTTGCTGGGTTGATTAAAAAAATGACTAAGCTGCTTCCCGGTGCGGCGGGGATGCTCGGGGCCGGCGCGGCGGGGATGCCGCCCGCAGGGGATGCGGGGCCGGTCCCGGGGGAGTGCGGCCCCCTCAGCCCCCCGGCAGCGCCACACTCACCTTGACACTGGAAGCCCTGCTTGCCGAAGCCCCTGCGGAGAGAGAGGCGGAGTGAGACACCGGCCCCGGTCCCGCGGCGCAGCCACCCCGCCCGGGGCCGGCGGCCGGAGCGGGGCGGGCACCGGGGCGACCGCCATGGGACGCGGGGGACGGGGGGAGCCGGCACGGGAGGAGAGGAGAGGAGAGGAGAGGAGAGGAGAGGAGAGGAGAGGAGAGGAGAGGAGAGGAGAGGAGAGTGGGGCCCGGAGGATGGCGAGCCCGAGGAGGGACGTCCCGCCGAGCCGGCGGCCCGGGGAGAGGCTCACCAGATGAAGTCGGTGCAGTGGCTGCAGAAGGTGGGCTGCTTGAAGAACCGCGCCGTGAACTTGTGGTTCTTCACCTCGTGCACGTTCTTCTGCCGCAGGGCGCCCTTGCGGGCGAAGCGCACCGGGCCCTCCTCGCCCTCGGGGGCCGGCGCTGCCGCGGGCGGCTCGGCCATGCTGCGGGGGCTGCGGGCCCGGCCCGGCCCGCTCCGCTGCTCCGCCGGGGCCGCCGCTCCGCCGCCGCTCGGGCTGCGCTCGGGGCCGCTGCCCGCAGCTGGCGGGAGGCTCCGACAGCGCCCGCGGGCCACGCCCCCTCATTTACATGCGGCAGCCCCGCCCTCATCTGCATCGCCGGCCACGCCCCCGGCGTCTCGCGGCACCGCAGGCTCCGCCCCCCGCGCGCCTCCACACGGCCGCGCCCTCCCCCGATTTGCATGTTGATTTGCATGTTGATTTGCATGGGAACCTGTCCCGCTCTTCATTTGCATAGAGCGGCTGCATCCCGCGGGAATGCGCGGGGACCACCGGGCACGGGCAGGGATGGGCGCCGGGCACAGGCAGGGATGGACACTGGGAATGGGAGGGATGGACACCGGGAATGGGCAGGGATGGACACAGGGAATGGGCAGGGATGGACACCGGGAATGGGCAGGGATGGACACCGGGCACAGGCAGGGATGGACACCAGGAACGGGCAGGGATGGGCGCCGGGAATGGGCAGGGATGGACACCGGGAATGGGCAGGGATGGACACCAGGAACGGGCAGGGATGGACACCGGGCACAGGCAGGGATGGACACTGGGAATGGCAGGGATGGACACTGGGAACGGGATGGGATGGGATGGGATGGGATGGGATGGGATGGACACCGGGAATGGGCTGGGGACACTGGGCACGGGCAGGGACAGACCCCGGCCAGCAGCCCATGTGAGGCAGGGCTCTGGGCAGGGCCACCAGGGCAGGGCCATTGTCCTGTCCCACTGCCCCAGCCGGCGGGTGGGGACAAGCAGGACTCAGTAGGAAGTAGAAATGGGTGTCTTTGTGCCAGCCATGGGGACACCTGCACTGCCCCATGCCCACTGCAGAACGGGCAGTGACCCTGCTGGCTCCTCCTGAGTTCCAGACCTCCCACGGTTAAGACAAGAAATTTTTCCTACCCCGATTTTCTGCAGAGCACGAGCCAAGTCCAGGGGGGATCCCGGCAGGAGCTCGGGCCCAGCAGCTGTGCCAGGCTGGGCGCTGGCATGGCTGTGCCTGCGGGAGCAGGAGCGTGGTGGCCACGAGCAGCCCAGGCAAGGCCACGCGCCCAGGGGCACAAACCACCAGCTCTGTGGGCCTCTGGGAATGATTTTTGGAACTTGCAGTCGGAATAATGATCTTTTACCAACCCACTGCAAGCACCTCAGCTGGCTGGCACAGAGGAGTTTTCCAACCACATCCACCTTTCATCTCTCTCCCTGCCTGCCAGCACCCACGGACACAGAAAATCAGATCCATCAGCCTCCTCCTCTGACATCCAGGTCTCCTGAGCCCGCCTGGTGCTGCATCGTCCTGCTCTGGGTGCTGAGGAGGTGAGAATTCAAACCAAAACACGAGACGACTCCAAGTGAAACGTAACCATATTTCCATGAACGAGTATTCCTAAATTCTCATTTCTGGGATTTAATTCTGGATCTGCATCCACGTGATCCTGCCCCTTTTGAGGCCCGGGACCATCCCTGCTCTGCTGTGATCCAGCCCTCCATCCTACGTGCTCTTTCTCTGAAGAAAGCCCCACTCACTCCATGGAATTAAACACCCAGGAGGCTTTCCCGAAATAGGCCCAGGGCTGTTATTATGCAGCTGCTTGGAAAGGTTCAGTGCAGTAATGAGACAGGGCTGACCTGTCCTGCTGATGCCACCCTCCCAGCAGCAGCAGGCTGCTTCCATCTCTCTCACCGTCTGATTTTCCTGCTAAGGAGCAGAAATCCATTGCAGCCGTCCCTGCTGTGCCGTGCCGTGCTGGGAGGGGATGGGGGAACGTCCCCGGGGCCACACGTGGGGTTCCTGTGCTGGCAGCACCGGGGTCCCCCCTGCCCCGGAGCCCCGCTCAGTGCGGGCTCACACAGGGAGCTGTGGAGCAGAAATAACTCCTCCTGCACGGAAAGGAACCGAGCAATAATGGGAATAATTGCAGGGCGTTTTCCCTCCTTCCCTCTGCACTGTTTGAGGGGAGAGGGGTGTTCCTCCCAGCGCTGCTGCACTGCACGTGGAGCCCCACCAGGCTGAATTCTGCTCATTTTTACTGTAAACTCTGGGCTTTGCCTGTTTCTGCCTTGTTGTTTTTTACTGTATGTTCCCATTTTCCAAGGACAGCCCCCATAACTGCTGCATGTGGAATGCACAGAATATGGCTTTCATTTCCCCCTACGAGTGTTGATAATCATGATAATCATGCTCAAACTTTTGTCACTGCTGGGCCACGGCACAAAAGTACAAAAGCCAGGTACAGTTCTTGCTCTCAGGGGATTGCTTTCTTCTTTCCTTAGTTTACGTAATTCTACTTAATTTTCCTTTTTTCATTATTTAGTGCACTCTGAGTCACGTCATATGAAAGGCAGGATCTTCATGGCCACGTTCATTTTCACAGAAGCCGAGGATCAGAGCCCCCCAGCACTCGGAGATTCGGGATGAGGATCCCAGCAGCTCCTTCCTCTGAGGAAGCTGTTCTATTTATTAGTGCAAGGGAGGTCGCCCAGGTGTGTCAGGGACTCGCACACAAACAGCCCCGGGCGGGAGCTCTCGGGGGAGCCCGGCGGTGGAGCAGAGGGGAAATCGGCCCCGTTCATTCCTGCTCCCATCAAAGTCTGGCTTCTAAGGCTGCTTTCCCCTCTGGCTGCTCCTGCTGCGAGAAGGCACCGAAAGCCACCCAAAAGCGCTTGGGAAGAGTCTCGGTGCCTGCCACGCCGGGGATGCCCATGGAGCTGCCAAACCCGAGCTCCTCTGCTGTGGCTGCCCAGCTGCCGGGGCACAGGAGCAGCGGGACCGGGCAGCGTCCCCTGAGCCGTGATTCACATCCTCAGGAAGGGACCTCATCCTCCCCTCCCCATCCTCCCTCCTCATCCTCCTCATCCTCCCCTCCCCATCCTCCCCTCCCCATCCTCCCTCCTCATCCTCCTCATCCTCCCCTCCCCATCCTCCCCTCCTCATCCTCCCTCCTCATCCTCCCTCCTCATCCTCCCCTCCCCATCCTCCCTCCTCATCCTCCCTCCTCATCCTCCCCTCCCCATCCTCCCCTCCCCATCCTCCCCTCCTCATCCTCCCCTCCCCATCCTCCCCTCCTCATCCTCCCCTCCTCATCCTCCCCTCCCCATCCTCCCCTCCCCATCCTCCCCTCCCCATCCTCCCCTCCTCATCCTCCCCTCCCCATCCTCCCCTCCTCATCCTCCCCTCCTCATCCTCCCCTCCCCATCCTCCTCTCCCCATCCTCCCCTCCCCATCCTCCCTCCTCATCCTCCCCTCCTCATCCTCCCCTCCTCATCCTCCCCTCCCCATCCTCCCCTCCCCATCCTCCCCTCCCCATCCTCCCCTCCTCATCCTCCCCTCCCCATCCTCCCCTCCTCATCCTCCCCTCCCCATCCTCCCTCCTCATCCTCCCCTCCTCATCCTCCCCTCCTCATCCTCCCCTCCCCATCCTCCCCTCCCCATCCTCCCCTCCCCATCCTCCCCTCCTCATCCTCCCCTCCCCATCCTCCCCTCCTCATCCTCCCCTCCTCATCCTCCCCTCCCCATCCTCCCCTCCTCATCCTCCCCTCCTCATCCTCCCCTCCCCATCCTCCTCTCCCCATCCTCCCCTCCCCATCCTCCCCAGGAAAATCCCGCAGCCCGAACCCCGGGCTCAGGGGCTCGGGCACACGGCGGGATGCGCTGTGCTGGACAGCTCCAGCCCTCGGCCTCACCCCACCCCACAGCCAGCCCAAATCCCAGCAGAGTCACAATCCCAAAGCCAAGCGGAATTCTCCCCGTTTCCTAGGAAAGCCCTGCCCCAGGCGTGCGGGAGCTGCGCTCCTGGAGCACCCTGCCGGCGCTGCCGCCTCCAGCCCGCGCTGGTGCGGGGATGCTGCTGCCCTGCTGCCCGCACCGGCCCCCTCTGAGGAGTTCAGAAAAGCTGGAGAACAGATTTCTCTCTTTTTTTTAATCTCTTTTTTCTTCGGGACCCAAATCCGCCACAGGAAACAGGTGGAGGAAAAGTCCAGCTCTAATTAGATATAAAGGTGCCTGAGCAGCACTCGGCAGCCTCAACATCCGTTTGTCCTCTTGCCCTCACCCAGCGTGCCAGGAGGGATCCTGGAGCAGGGATCCTGGAGCAGGGATCCTGGAGCAGGGACAGGGATCCTGGAACAGGGATCCTGGAGCAGGGACAGGGATCCTGGAGCAGGGATCCTGGAGCAGGGACAGGGATCCTGGAGCAGGGACAGGGATCCTGGAACAGGGATCCTGGAGCAGGGACAGGGATCCTGGAGCAGGGACAGGGACCCTGGAGCAGGGATCCTGGAGCAGGGACAGGGATCCTGGAACAGGGATCCTGGAGCAGGGACAGGGATCCTGGAACAGGGATCCTGGAGCAGGGATCCTGGAGCAGGGACAGGGATCCTGGAGCAGGGATCCTGGAGCAGGGATCCTGGAGCAGGGACAGGGATCCTGGAGCAGGGATCCTGGAGTAGGAACAGGGATCCTGGAGCAGGGACAGGGATCCTGGAACAGGGACAGGGATCCTGGAGCAGGGACAGGGATCCTGGAGCAGGGATCCTGGAGCAGGGACAGGGATCCTGGAGCAGGGACAGGGATTTCCTTAGGCAGAAAATCCTGGTCCCTCCGAACCCTGGGGGACCTTGTCGCTGCTCACTGCAGTCGCTCCTCCAGCCCCCGCTCAGAGGCTGCTCGGGGGTCCCCGGGGGCAGCACAGCCGCGGTCAAACCCCCAAACCCCACGGGACAAAGGGCCCGGGGGCAGAACCGCAGCTGGAGCCGCAGCTGGAGCCGCAGGGGGACTGCCCCGGGTTCCGTGGGGACACTGGGGACGGGCGGGGTGACAGGCACCGAGGTGCCATCAGCTTCTCTGGCTTTTCCCTTTCTGCTTTCACAGTTTTCGCGTGCTCCACGTCCTCCGTGCGGCGAGGATGGAGCGGGGAGAGATGCTGCGTTCGTGTGAGGAGAGACCCGGCTGCCCACGCCCCGCGGCAGGAGATCCTCCACAGCCGCCGCTGGGCGAGAAAAAACCCAAATGTCGGTGGTGCCTGAGCTGCAGAAAGCTCCGGAGTGGCCGCAGCGAGGGCACAGCCGCAGGGACACGGGGACAGCCGCAGGGACACGGGGACAGCCGCAGGGACACGGGGACAGACGGAGGGACACGGGGACAGACACAGGGACACGGGGACAGACACAGGGACACGGGGACAGCCGCAGGGACACGGGGACAGACACAGGGACACGGGGACAGCCGCAGGGACACGGGGACAGCCGCAGGGACACGGGGACAGCAGCAGGGACACGGGGACAGACACAGGGACACGGGGACAGCAGGAGGGACACGGGGACAGACGGAGGGACACGGGGACAGACACAGGGACACGGGGACAGCAGGAGGGACACGGGGACAGCAGCAGGGACACGGGGACAGCAGGAGGGACACGGGGACAGACACAGGGACACGGGGACAGCCATAGGGACACGGGGACAGCAGCAGGGACACGGGGACAGCCATAGGGACACGGGGACAGCAGGAGGGACACGGGGACAGCAGCAGGGACACGGGGACAGACACAGGGACACGGGGACAGACACAGGGACACGGGGACAGACGGAGGGACACGGGGACAGCAGGAGGGACACGGGGACAGACACAGGGACACGGGGATAGCCACAGGGACACGGGGACAGCGGCGCCCGGCTGGAGCAGCCCCTGCTCCCGTCCTGGATGTGGAAATCCATCGTTTCCTTTGCTGCCCTCCTGCAGCCCCGCCGTGGCCGGCAGTGCGGGTGGGGAATGTCCGGCTGCTCCGGGACGCCGGGATGTGACAGGCGGGACTCGGCCGGGGCTGTGGCTGGGGACATCGGGACACTGCCGAGGTGACAGCGCTGCCGGGGCACGGAGCGCTCCAGCTGCCCGTGGCCCCCGAGCACCTCTGCCCCCGGGAGGAGGGCAAACACGGCGGGCAGAGAACGCGGGGCTGTTGGGCAGAGAGGAGGAAAGCCGGGCAAAGCGAGCACGGGACTGCCCTGAGCACAGGGATGCGGCAGGGAGCTGGCACACGCTGCTCTCGCCGGGCAGGAGCAGCTGAGGGGCAGCAGGAAGGGGTTAAACAGGGCTCCCTCCATCCCCCCAGCCGGGCTCACCGCTTTCCCGGGACCCCAGGGTGCGGGGGTGGCCTGGGGTGCGGCTCCCAGGCTGTGAGGGGCAGCAGGGCCGTGCCGGAGCAGTGAAACCCCCCGGGCGGAGCTGCCGTGCCTGGGGCTGTGTGTGACACATCCTCGCTCCTCCCAGCCACGGGCGTTTCTCCATCGCGTGCCCAGCTGGGGCGCTGGGATGGGCAGCCGGGCCGCTCCTGCCCGGGGCTGCACAGGAGGGGCACGGCCACCACACCTACCCAGAGCCGGCCTCGGGGTGCTCGCATGGCTCGGCACATGCCAAACATGCTTAGGCTATTTAAATATTTCATATTCCTGGCTGCTGGCTTGCAGGGAGAACAAATTAATTCTGTTTTATGTACCCAGAAACGGCCCACATCAAACCGCCTTCCCGCACAGTTGGTTAAGCAAAGTTTGTGGTGAAATCCTTGGGGTGTTGTTGCTTGGTTCCCAAACCATCTGATTGATTATTGGCTTCCGTGTCCTCTAACTCTACAGGAAGTTGTGATTATTCCTTTGATCCGACTTTTTGATTTCACCCTGTGCTCCACACTGGGTTGGTGCACGGCGGGGCAGGGCAGTGGCAGGGCCAGAGTGGCACTGCCACCTCCACACCTCTCACCAGGTGCACAGGGGAGCTGCGGGCCTGGGGCAGCCAGGCAACAGCACAGAGCCAAGGACAGCATTACATTTTTATGCTGGATTCAAAAGCAAGACTCAAACGCAGCAGCAACAAGGCCGAGCTGCTGCTGAGCGATGGGCTCGAGCTGGTGCAAGATGAAGGGAAAGCTCCAGGGACACCTCAGAGCCCTGCCAGGGCCTGAGGGATTTCCAGGAGAGCTGCAGAGGGGCTGGGGACAAGGGCTGGAGGGACAGGGCACAGGGAATGGCTCCCACTGCCAGAGGGCAGGGCTGGATGGGAGATTGGGAGGAATTCCTGCTGGGAGGGTGGGCAGGCCCTGGCACAGGTGCCCAGAGCAGCTGCGGCTGCCTCTGGATCCCTGGCAGTGTCCAGCTGGAATTGTCCGATGGTCGGACAGGCCTTGGAGCAGCCTGGTGGCACAGGCCAGCTCCGGAGGCAGAGCCAAGGGGAAGCAGGAGAAAATCAGAGGCACCAAGGCCCCCTCCGGGCTGCACAATTCTGCTTGTGCCATGGCAAACCCCAGCTGCTCTAGCCCAGGAGCTGCATTTCTCTGCAGCTTCCTTCTCCCGAGGGATGGCTGCTTTTATACCCATCATTCATCACACTGCTCAGAAAAATAATCTCATAATGAATTCTTCACCCAGCCCTTCCAGGAGCCTCATTTAAATAACAACGAGGCTCATTAACGGCGCGGGGCTGATCCCTGCACAATGATTTCTTCATTAAGCTGTGCCTGGGAGGGTTTTCCTCCCAGCCGAGCCAGTAATCCTTTCCTCCCAGCCGCTCTCTGCTGCTCCGCACTCACGGATCCCATCGGGCCCAGCTCTGGGCAGGGATGCGCCGGTGCTCGTTTCTTCGGGAGCCCCGGGATGTGGAAATCCCAGATGGATGTTCCTGCCCTGCCTTTGGCCTTCGGCCACCCCCAGCTTGTCCAGCCTGGCCGGGAGCCCGCCCTGGCCGCTTAAATCCCTGCTGGCAGCAAACCGGGGCCGGCTGGGGCCGTGCCCCTCCCCGGGAGCCCCAGCCCGGCTGCCCCGGCACGTCCCGGCCCCGGGGCCCGGGACGGAGCGCAGAGCCCGGGAGCGCCGGGCGGGGCTCGGCTGCTCAGCGCCGTTATCTCGGCTGATTTCCCACGGCGGATTATTCCAGCTGCGGGCCGGGAGTGCCGGAGCCGTGCCCGCTGTCCCCTGGTGTCCCCCTGCTCGCCCTCCCCAGCGCCACAACGCGTCGGGTCCCTTCCGCTCCTCCCTCCCGCTCCTCAGCGGCAGGAAAAACTGAAAAAATACTGCAGGCAGAGGGTAACCTACCTGCCACGAATTTCCAGAAATATTTAGAAAAAGTTTCATTAAAAAAAAAAAAAAAAAAAAAAAGCAAGTCCTCATGGAAGACTTGGGGCTTCACCAGCTTAAGGAACGAAAATAATTTTGGAATGGAAAACATTTGCATGAGGCTTTCCCCCGTCTCTGATGCAGTGACTCGGGTTGGGTTTGCTGCCTCGGCTGCTCCTGGGTTCGCCGGCCCCGAGGGCGCCCGGGCAGCGGGTGGGCGGACGCGTGTGCCCGGTGCCCTGGCGGTGTCCCCGGGGTGCCACGGTCCTGCCGCACCCCGGCACCGGGATGGGCAGCTGGCCCTGGCCGAGTGGGAATTTTCTGCAGCAAACGCCAGCAGGTTGCTTCACTCCGCGAGCCGCGGGGTTTATTTATCCCTCCCTCACTCTTGCTCATCTGTGTTTGTCAGCCAGATCGTACCGGTTGCCATCTGCAGGAAGCTGGAAATTGTTTCTGCCTTTTCCCTCTCGGCTGCAGCTCCTGCAGCTCCTTCCTGCTCCTGGTGGAGCCGGGGATCCGCAGCTCCGGGAGCGGGCAGTGCCCGAGCCCGCCCGTGCTGCCCGCAGGGGCACAAAGCCCCGAGAGCTCCTGCGGCCGTGGGCTTTTCCCGGGATGGTGTCCGGGGCTTTTCCCGGGATGGTGTCCGGGGCTTTTCCCGGGATGGTGTCCGGGGCTTTTCCCGTGGTGGTGTCCGGGGCTTTTCCCGGGATGGTGTCCGGGGCTTTTCCCGTGGTGGTGTGTGTCCGGGGCTTTTCCCGGGATGGTGTCCGGGGCTTTTCCCGTGGTGGTGTGTGTCCGGGGCTTTTCCCGGGATGGTGTCCGGGGCTTTTCCCGGGATGGTGTCCGGGGCTTTTCCCGTGGTGGTGTGTGTCCGGGGCTTTTCCCGGGATGGTGTCCGGGGCTTTTCCCGTGGTGGTGTGTGTCCGGGGCTTTTCCCGGGATGGTGTCCGGGGCTTTTCCCGGGATGGTGTCCGGGGCTTTTCCCGTGGTGGTGTGTGTCCGGGGCTTTTCCCGGGATGGTGTCCGGGGCTTTTCCCGTGGTGGTGTCCGCGGGGTTTTTGGCCATGGGGCCGTGGCCACCTCCTGTCTGTGCCCGGCCCGGGGCTGCTGAGCCGTGCCCAGGCTGTGCCCTGCCCCTCGGGGGTCGGGCTGGCACTGCCACACGGCATCCCCGGCTCTCCCTCCCTGTTCCCTCTCCCGGTGTCCCCATGAAACCCAGGACTCCTGCACGCCCAGGACCCAAATTTTCCCGGATCGCATCCACCAGGTCCCGCGAGCTCCTTTATTAAGGATAATTTGGATGCTAAGGGCCGTCCTGCTCTGCCCCCCGCTCATTCACGCTGCAATTTCCTGCCCTGAAAGGACTCTCCGGCCTGGCAGCGGGTGCCCGGCTGTAATTGAACCCCGCTGCTCTTTCCGCTGGAGTAGGAGCGCTCCAGGGGAATTCCCCGACGCGGGGACCCCCATCCCCGGGATCCCGCAGCCGTGGGACCCCGCCCGTGTCCGTGTCCGTGTCCGTGTCCGTGTCCGTGTCCGTGTCCGTGTCTGGGGCGGCCCCGGCGGCCGCGCTCCCTCCGCTCCGCCCGGCTCGGAATGTCACCGTTCCCATGGCAACGGGAGGGCTGCAAAAAAAAAAAAAAAAAAAAAAAAAAAAAAAAAAGGAAAAAAACCCATCAAAAACAAGGAAGAATGGAGCTGAGGGAAGAGCTCGGAATGGGAGGGGGGCTGGGAGAAGAGCAGCCCTGGGGGGTTCAGTCCCCAGAGGCCGCCCCCGCCCACAGGGACATCCCGGGGGCGCTCAGGCTGCGAGAAGCACGGCGGGGACTCAACGCGGCCCCTGCGGCCCCCGGCCCGGGCAGAAGGGACCCGGCACCCCGTCAGACCGGGCAGGGGACAGCCACGTCCCGGCAGCGAGCGGGGTCAGCCTCCCACCCACCCAGCCGCTCCGAAGCACGGCCGGGCTGGGGGGGCAGCCCCGCATCCCCGCGCTGCTCCCGGGGCTCCCTCCGAGCTGCCAGAGCCGACGGGTCCCGCCGGGCACCGCGGGCACACGGCGGCCCCGGCGGCAGCGAGGTGCCAACTCCGCCTCCGTCCGCAGCCCGAGGATTCCTCCAGCAGCCCCGCGCCTCTCCCTGCAATGTTGATCATTTTGATGGAGCATTTGTTTTAATTTCCCAAATGAGGAAGCAATCTTGTCAATGTTGTGCGGTAATTAAAATGGCTATTTATTGTGCAGCATTCTGGCTGCTGCCGGCGCAGAGCACCGTCAGCGTTCCCCTCCCGAGCCTTCCTCCCGCCGGCCCGCGGCCCCCGGGGCCCGGCGCTGGCTCGGCGGTGCCCCGGGCTCGCACCGGTGCCCGCTGCCCCAGAGTGCGAGCCCGGAGCTGCCGAAGCTGGGGAAGGCTGCGGGGAGCGGCAGCAGCGCGGCTGTCGCTGGGGATCGCCGCTGTGACCCTGCGCTGCTCGCACCGTATTTGCATCATCAGCAGCGAGCTCTCCGAGGCTTTCCCTGCCGTGCTTTGTCTGTTATTTCTTCTCCACAAACACTCGAAGTGGCAAAAGCTGGGGAAAAAAAATAACACTTGCAAATAAATGTCTGTGCAAATCCATTCTAAAAGCCCTTTAAAATGTAAATCCTTCAGCTGGGGCGGCGCTGGGCACGGGAAGCCGCCGGTGCCCGGGGAAGCCAGGCTGGATGTCGGCAGTGAGGAGGGGGCTCTGCTCCCCCTCCGCTGCGGGGAACGGGGCTCCGGGGATCCGGGGGTCCCCGGGGGGCACCTCTGTGCCAGCCGCTCTCCAGGGAGATGCCAATGGGAGGAAATGAAAGATCAGTGGAGGGAGTGGAAGGAGAAGTGGGGTGGAACGGGTTGGGGAGGGGGAGAAAACCCCTCTTCCCACATTCCCCTCCCACCAGCCTTGCTCCAGGGCCGTTCCCGCTCTGCCGAAGGGAGATGGCAGAGCAGGAACGGTGGCAGGGGCACCGATCGGCCTGGCCCGCGGCACCGGGCTGGGAATGTCCCCCCGCCCCCGGGAAACGCCGCCGGACCTCTGGCAGGAGGGCCTGGAGCAAAACGTGGTGGGGCTGTCCCACTCCTCAGGGTCCTGCACAGCCTGGTGGGGCTGTTCTTGTCCTCAGGGTCCTGCACAGCCTGGTGGGGCTGTCCCACTCCTCAGGGTCCTGCACAGCCTGGTGGGGCTGTCCTGCTCCTCAGGTCCTGCACAGCCTGGTGGGGCTGTTCTTGTCCTCAGGGTCCTGCACAGCCTGGTGGGGCTGTTCTTGTCCTCAGGGTCCTGCACAGCCTGGTGGGGCTGCCCCGGCCCGGGGCTTGGGTCTGGGGACCACAGCGGGCATGGGGCTGGGGGACACGGGGCACTGCTGGGGACACAGAACAGCGCTGGGCACACTGGACAGTGCTGAGGCGTTTGGCACGGGAGCAGGGCACATGGCACAGCAGCCAGGGACGTGTCCCGGTGTCGAGGGCCATGGCACGGCACCGGGGGAGGTGGCACAGTGGCCAGGGATGCCGCCCAGCCCCGCGGGCACAGCCGGGCCCGGCGGCAGGAGCCCATCCGCAGCCCGGCGCGGCTGCCGAAGCTTCCCCAGAATCCCACCCCCGCTCCGCTCCCCCGTCGCTCGCTCCCCGCTCCTACATGCAGATGCCAGCTCACGCGCAGAGCTGGCTCCGCGCGTCATCCCCACCTCCGCTGTCCCCCGTGCCCTGCCCACGCTGCCACCCGGCCCGGGGAGCACCCCTGGGAGCCCCACGGCACCGGGCTGGCACAGCAGCAGAGATGGGAGCTCGGGGTTCACCCCCTGCAGCCACGGCGGGTCTGCCTGGTGGGTGGGCAAACCCAGCTGAAAGGATTCCTTCCCCCCTTTTTTGTCCTTTCTCCAGCTGCAGAAAGCCTTTGGAGCAACAGGAGAAATTCCAGATGCCCTCACGGGGCACGTTTAAAAGCGTTCATCCAT
The DNA here is from genome assembly GCF_050655825.1 of Lonchura striata. Taxonomy (NCBI): domain Eukaryota; kingdom Metazoa; phylum Chordata; class Aves; order Passeriformes; family Estrildidae; genus Lonchura; species Lonchura striata. The sequence goes on from NC_140716.1 coordinate 1,095,051, forward strand.
CCTGCCCCCTCAGGGTGCTGCCTTTGCTCAGGGGCTGCAAGTTTCGGGGAGCACACTGCCAGGCCCCTGCAGCCCTGGGCAGGGAAAATGCTGGGAGCCGATCCTTCCCTCACTGCGGGTGAGGGCTGGTGAGCAGCTGGCACAGGGAAGAGCTGGGTGTTCTTCTGCAGCACCCTGAGCGTTTTCCCTGTGTTCCCAAGGTGCTGGCACCGGGTACAGCTGGTGGCACCTGGGCCAGCACGTGCCTGGTGTCTGTGCAGCCTTTGGCACCTCTGCCAAGTGCCCGGAGCCCATCCCAGCTTTCCAGCACGCAGGGGCTGAGGGTTGGTGCCCGTCCAGCCCCTCATCTCTGAATGACCACCCCGGGGCTGTCCGGACAGCAGGATCCTCACCCCCCTATGCCCGAGCACCCCATGGGTGCCCTTTGCACCCCAACAGGCACCAGAACCTGGAAAACCCCGGGCAGCATCCCAGCAGATCCATGTGCTGATAAAAACGCGGTGCAGACCCATGTCCAGGCCTGATGCAAATTTAATTGAATGGGAATGAGATGTATTTTATGTCCTTAAAGCACATTAAGTGCTTCGAAGTTAATTGGTATTTAATTAGCATAAATCAAGCACTTTAATAATACTCAAGGAAAAACAACGTGGTGTTAGAGATGCTTTATCGAAAGTCACCCTGACAAATGAAAGAGGAATGTGCCCAACACATCAGCACACGAGGCCGTGCACGGGCTGTCCCTGCTGTCCCCTGCTGTCCCCTGCACCCGGGACAGGCGGTGGCACCACTGCCCCGGAGGGACCTGCAGAGCCCCTGCCCTGCTGCTCCGGGGAGAGGAGCCTGGAAAGCGGGGGCAGCAGGGAGATGGGGTGCAGGATGGATTTGGGGTGCAGGGTGGGTTTGGAGTGCAGGCTGGATTTGGGGTGCAGGATGGGTTTGGGGTGCAGGATGGGTTTGGGGTGCAGGGTGGGTTTGGGATGCAGGATGGGTTTGGGGTGCAGGGTGGGTTTGGGGTGCAGGATGGGTTTGGGGTGCAGGGTGGGTTTGGGGTGCAGGCTGGATTTGGGGTGCAGGATGGATTTGGGGTGCAGGCTGGATTTGGGGTGCAGGATGGGTTTGGGGTGCAGGGTGGATTTGGGGTGCAGGATGGATTTGGGGTGCAGGATGGGTTTGGGGTGCAGGCTGGATTTGGGGTGCAGGATGGGTTTGGGGTGCAGGGTGGGTTTGGGGTGCAGGATGGGTTTGGGGTGCAGGCTGGATTTGGGGTGCAGGATGGGTTTGGGGTGCAGAATGGATTTGGGTGCAGGGTGGATTTGGGGTGCAGGCTGGATTTGGGGTGCCGGCGCAGCAGCCTGCCCGTGCAGAGGCAGCCGCAGCCGAGCGCGTTTCCTGCGGGGCCGAGCATCCTCTCGAAAGGGGAAGGGGCAGCCCCGGGCCCAGCCCCGCTCCGCCGGAGCTGTGCCCCGAGCAGGGCGGGGACGCGCTGGGGGCCCCGCAGCCCCTCGGGTTCCCTTCGGGGAGGAAACAGCGACTCCGTGTTTGGTTCGGCAGTTTTTGTGGCGTTGCCATGCCAACCGTCCCGGTGACATCTTCATGCCATTCGTCTCCTTTGGGGTGGCACCGTTTTCCTGCCCGGGTGAGCGGCTGCCGGGCCCCCGGCTCGCCGGCAGTTCCCTCGGCTGCTGCCCAGCCCCGGCAGCTGCCCAGGGAGGGGGCACAGCGCCCCTCGCCCCTCGCCAGGGATGCTCCATCCCCGGCCTTCCCTCGCTGCAGCATCCCCGCAGCATCGTCCTTCCCTAAAAACGCGTCAGTGCCCCCGTGCCCCCGCGCGGGTCACCCCCGGCGTGGCAAAGCAGAAACCAGGCTGAAAATAGAGAGGTGACATTGGCAGTGCCCTGCCAGCCCCCGGGGACAGCTGGGAGCTGCCCTGGCACGGCAGAGGCAGCGGTGGGAGAGGGAGGAGGCAGCTGCCCTGCCCGGGGTGCCCGCTGCTGCCCGGGGAGCGGCCCGAGCCAGCCCCGGCCCCTGCCCGCAGCGGGGGCTGGGCGAGCATCAGGCATTTCCCAAGCCATCATTTCCCAAAATCCGGCGTGGCTTAACCCCGGGAGCGCGGGGCGCTCCTGTCTGGCACCGGGGGTGCTCGCGGTGCCAGCCGTGTGCCAGGGCAGGGGGGTCCCCACGAGCCCCCCAGGGGAGGCTGGGGGCCGCGGGATGAGGCAGCGCTGTGCCCAGAGCCCCCTCCTGCCGCCCCTGAGGCATCACGGGGCAGGAGCTGCTCGGCACCATCCCGGCGAGGGTGGCGGGGGTGGTGGTGCCCACCCAGAGGGCACAGGGCTCCCTGGCTCCGTGGGTGCCCGGACACGGAGGGCACAGGGCTCCCTGGCTCCGTGGGTGCCCGGACACGGAGGGCACAGGGCTCCCTGGCTCCGTGGGTCAGACACGGAGGGCACAGGGCTCCCTGGCTCTGTGGGTGCCCGGGCACAGCTCTGGGGGTCAGACACGATGCATGGGCAGTGCCAGAGCAGCCTGGGGCACCACAGAGCTGTCCGAGGATGCTCCCGGTGGGCTGCTGCCGTGGCAGGGCTGGCAGAGCCGGGCTCCATCCCCCCTCCAGCAGCACGGGAAGTTCAGGAGCAGGCGGGTGGCCTGGTCACCCAGCAGGAGCCTTTGGGGAGGGAAGTGAGACAGAAATCCGGGCTCACGATTCTGCCCTGGCAGGGACACAACAAGGACACGGGCACAGCAGCGGCCCCAGGCTGGCAGCCACACGGGACACGGGTGAGGCCCGTGGGGACACGGGCTGGGCCTCTGCTGCCACCCTGACCCCGTGGGAAGGCAAAGGGACAGGAGTCCCCAGCCCTGGACACCCTGTGGAGCAGCAGCTGCCCGCTAGAGGAGCAGCAGCACGGGCACGGGGAGGGTCAGCCCGCAGGGTGCCAGTCCCGGTGCCACTGCAGGTGCCACCTACCTCAGCAGCAGCCCGACGAGCAGTGCAGCTGCCATGGGCCCCAGCCAGTAGACCCAGTGGTTGTGCCAGGAGTTGGCCACCAGAGCCGGCCCGAAGGCTCGGGCTGGGTTCATGCAGGCTCCGGACACGCCGCCCCTGCCAGGGGACACCGAGGCTGTGCCATCCCAGCGGGACACGGGAGCGGCACCCCCCTCCTGCTGGCACGGGCAGGGAGGGGTGGGCAGCAGCAGCCCCCTGCCAGGCTCCTGCCCGGGGCTCTGCTGGGCACCGGGCTCGGGCCGAGGCAGCCAGGCTTTGCTCAGGGGGGCTCCACACCACACAGGACTTACACAGATCTCACACAGGGCTTACACACAGCTTACACACAGCTTACACACACTTGCACACACTCGTGGGGTGGCAGCAATTACAGCCTTAGGGGTAAATATTTGCCGAGGGGTTGGTGCCCTGTGTAAACACGGCCCGGGGTCCTGCCCGAGCGGGTGGGCACCGCCTCAGCCAAGGCTCCATTCACGCTGCCAATTGCGTGTGCTCCTTATCCTGTGGCCCTGGCTGCTCCTGCGCCCAGCCCAGCACCTCTCCCAAACTGCCAGAGCGCCCACTGGGCTCATCTGGTGCCCTTCCTCAGCTTGCCTCCGTGTCCCTGGGCACAGGGTCCGTGCTGTGCTTCAGGAGGGCAGCTCCATCCCATCCCATCCCATCCCATCCCATCCCATCCCATCCCATCCCATCCCATCCCATCCCATCCCATCCCATCCCATCCCATCCCATCCCATCCCATTATCCCATCCCATCCCATCCCATTATCCCATCCCGCGGGCACGGCGGGCACGGCGGGCACAGCTCACCCCGCCAGGATGCCGGCCGTGGCCGCCAGCCCGGTGCAGAGCGGGGCCAGCGGGGCGCTGCCCCTGCGGCTGGCGGCTCCCACGCAGGCGGGCAGGAGCAGGAGGGAGCTGAGCAGGGTCTCGGCCGCCAGGACGGCGGGCACCGGCACCCGCTGGGCAGCGGCGGCTCCGCCGAAGGCTCCTCCGCCGGCGCTGCCGAAGCGCTCGCTCGGTGCCACGGCCTGCGGGGACAGCGTCGGTGCCCGCCCGCCCCGGGCCGCGCCCGTGCCCGTGCCAGCAGATGGGCTCGCTGTCGGGGCAGCGTGGGCGGCTTAAAGAGGAGCTAAACTGGGCTAAGCTGGCAGGACGGGCGGCCCCGAGCCTGGCACGCCCGGAGCCGGCGGGGGAGGCTCGGGCACCGCCGGGGGACCGGGGCGGGGTGGGAGCCCCGGCTGCCCGCGGGATGTGCCGGCCGGAGCACTCGGTGCTGCTGGAGCTGGACCGGGCAGCACCGAACCCGAACCGCCCCCAGGGCACGGTGCTGGGGGAACGGGCACGGGGAAACGCCCTGGGCAGCGCTGTGAGGCACCCCGGTCCTGCTGTGCCCCCTTGGATAGAGGGCACGGCGAACCTCTGGAGGGCAGAGCCTGGCCCCAGAGCCCGCAGTGGGCAGGACAGTGCCCAGGGACACCCCCGGGTCCCTACCTTTGCCAGGGCAGGGACAATCCCAATGCCCAGGGACACCCCCGGGTCCCTACCTTTGCCAGGGCAGGGACAGTGCCCAGGGACACCCCCGGGTCCCTACCTTGGCCAGGGCAGGGACAATCCCAATGCCCAGGGACACCTCCGGGTCCCTACCTTGGCCAGGGCAGGGACAATCCCAATGCCCAGGGACACCCCGGGTCCCTACCTGGGCCAGGGCAGGGACAATCCCAATGCCCAGGGACACCCCGGGTCCCTACCTTTGCCAGGGCAGGGACAGTGCCCAGGGACACCCCGGGTCCCTACCTTTGCCAGGGCAGGGACAATCCCAATGCCCAGGGACACCCCGGGTCCCTACCTTGGCCAGGGCAGCTCCGATCACCCCTCCGCAGAGCTGGGAGAGCCAGTAGGGGATGAGCATGGGCATGGGCAGCCCCCCGGCCAGGCACACGCCCAGGGACACGGCGGGGTTGAAGTGGCCGCCGCTGCCGAGCAGAGAGGAGCATCAGGGGGCATCACCCAGCGCGGTGGCCTCTCGCCGTGCCCTGGCACCCCAGCTGCTTTGCCAGCCCTCCCGTGCTGCAGAGCAGCAGGATCCAGGTGTTCCCTGTGCTGCAGAGCAGCGGCAGCAGGCTGGACACGCAGCAGTGCCAGGCGGGGCAGTCTGAGGACAGGATTTGGGGGATGCCACTGAGGAGGTCCCAGAGCTGCTGCAGCGCTGCCAGGCAGCTGTGGGCAGCAGGGCACTCACAGAGCTGCAGGAATGCAGTGCTGGGCTGGCACAGCCTGGCAGGGCACACGTCCCCCAGGCAGTCACAGACCAGAGCCAGCCCTCGGTACCAGACCTAAATCCTTCTCCTCAAAAAGCACGAGCCAGTCAGACAGAGAGACCCTCTAATTAATCCTGATTGCCATGAGACACAGGTTAATGAACAGGTTTCATAACTGATCAGGCTGATAATTGCTGGAGATGAGTCAGAGAGTCTGGGAGCAGGAGCCACATCTGACTGCTCAGCCGAGCCCCAGGAGAGCAGGGAGCTGCTCAGGGCTGCTGCCTCGGCTGCCCAGGGCCCCAGGGCAGCAGCCCGGGCTGGGGCCAGCCGGGGCTCAGGGGGCACCTGGCAGCACCCAAACCCCACTGGGGGAGCAGCCTGAATGGGAACCCCTCCCGAGCTGGGCTCCTCTCCAGCCTCCCTGCGCTCAATCCTTCCCTGGGCAGCCTTTCCCAGGCTCAATCCTTCCCTGGGCAGCCTTCCCCAGGGCTCAATCCTTCCCTGGGCAGCCTTTCCCAGGGCTCAACTTCCCTGGGCAGCCTTCCCCAGGCTCAATCCTTCCCTGGGCAGCCTTTCCCAGGGCTCAATCCTTCCCTGGGCAGCCTTCCCCAGGCTCAATCCTTCCCTGGGCAGCCTTCCCCAGGGCTCAATCCTTCCCTGGGCAGCCTTTCCCAGGGCTCAATCCTCCCTGGTAGGGTGGGCAGCCCTGGCACAGGTGCCCAGAGCAGCTGGGGCTGCCCCTGGATTCCTGCAGTGCCCAAGGCCAGGCTGGACACTGGGGCTGGAGCAGCTGGGGCAGTGGGGGGTGTCCCTGCCGTGGCAGGGGTGCACAGGGTGGGATTTAAGCTCCTCTCTAATCCCAACCATTTCAGGATTCGGTGTGAAGCTGCAGCCCCTCACCTGGAGCTCCCCTGTGCTGCTGCCCTGGGCTTGGGGTGCAGCAGGACCTGGCACAGGCACCGTGGCTCAGGAGTCTCCACTGCACCAGCCCCACCCTGGGCCCTTCTCCCTCCTGCCAGGCGCTGCTGCATTTTCATCCCACTGCCCTGGGCTCCGGGCTGTGCCCTGCTCCTGCCCAGGCCAGCCGGGCCAGCCCGGAGATGCCAGCCCTGCGCTGTGTGCAGCTGGCACAGGGAAGGGGCTGACACTCCCCAGGGACCCTTTCAGCATCTTCCCCAGGGATAAATGTGTGTCTCAGCACCACACAGCAGCTTTTGCAATGAGCACATTTTCTAAATGTTGCTTTTGAGTTATTGAAACCCTCCCTTTTTCTTCCACCTGAAAATACCCAGAGGAGGAGCGCAGTTGGGTCAAAATGTTTTGCTCTGACATCCTTGTAAAAGGAAACATCTCAGCTTCAGAGAGAATCATAAAATCACAGAATGCTTTGGGCTGGAAGGGCCCTTAGATATCTCCAACTCCCAGAGGAGAACGCTGCTGCTCCTTCAGCTTGACCGTTTTTATGAAAAGGGGCTAAAAATTGAAGCGCTGCAATGCGAGACAGGTGAGCAGCCCCGAACCCACGGCGTTGTGGGTGCCACCAAAGATGCCACCACCGATGCCACCACCCCCAAAGGGCACCAGGAGCTCCGTGGCAAGGCAGGGGTGCTGAGGGCACTGGGGTTGGGGCAGGGGAGGGTGGGAGCAGCTCCGTGTGCTGGCACAGCCCAGGGGCGCTCGCTGTCCCTTACCTGATGTCCCCCAGCGCGGCCACGGTGACAGCCAGTGCCAGCCCGTGTGCCAGGGCGGGCTGCAGCCGGCCCGTGCCCCCCGCGTCCTCCAGCACCGACAGGCAGCCGATGAAGATGAAGAGGGCAGTGCCCAGCAGCTCGGCCAGGCAGGGCTGCACACGCTGCAGGGACGAGGGCTTGGCATCAGTGTCCATCACGTCCTGCAGCGGGCACGGGAGCCCAGGGCACGGCTGGGGCACGGGAACCAGCCCAGGGCTCGGCTGGGGATGCTCGGGGCAGAGCCTGGCTGTGCAGGACCCCGAGAGGCTGCCGGGCTCCCCCTGACTGTCTGAGAGGCAGCTCTGGAGGGGAGGCCCTAAATACAGATTGGATTTGCATTGCTAAGGCAAAAAAAGGGTCATAAAAGCTGTTGGGCCGGCCCCCAGCGATATCAAAGCTCGTTATCACTGCCAAGCCTTGCTTCAAGGCTTGGGGATTTTTCCCTCGGATTTTTGTTGCTGTTGGTGGTGGTTTGAGGGGGTTCTGCCGGGATTCGGGATGTGGTTCCTGCCCTGCACACCTGGAGTGTGGCACCTGTGCCCGGCCCTGGGGCCTCTGTGCCTGTTGGAGCCACCGAGGGGCAGCGCCCTTGGGAAAGGGCTGATCCTGCCCCAGAACCCCGGGTGATGCTCCCCCAGAACCCCGGGTGATGTTCCCCCAGAACCCCGGGTGATGCTCCCCCAGAACCCCGGGTGATGCTCCCCAGAACCCCGGGTGATGCTCCCCCAGAACCCCGGGTGATGCTCCCCCAAAACCCCGGGTGATGCTCCCCCAGAACCCCGGGTGATGCTCCCCCAGAACCCCGGGTGAAGCTCCCCCAGGACCCCGGGTGATGCTCCCCCAGAACCCCGGGTGATGTTCCCTGGGCGATGCTCTCCCAGAACCCCGGGTGAAGCTCCCCCAGAACCCCGGGTGATGCTCCCCCAGAACCCCGGGTGATGCTCCCCCAGAACCCCGGGTGATGTTCCCCCAGAACCCCGGGTGATGTTCCCCCAGAACCCCGGGTGGTTCAGGTGGGGAGGGAGCTCCAGGGAACCAGACCACCCAGTGCCACCCCCCTCTGGGCAGGGACACCTTCCACTGTCCCCTCCCAGCCTGGCCTGGACACTTCCAGGGGCAGCTGCACTGCTCTGGGCACCTGTGCCAGATGTGCCCAGCTGTGAGCGGGCACCATCAGTCACAATTCCTGCGAACCTCAGCCCAAATCTGCCCGGGGATCCAGGGCTGGGGGCTCATGTCCCTCTTGCCCTGCTCTCAGATAAAGATGCAGGTGACGGTGCCAAGGGATCCAGCAGGCACTGCAAAAGCTGGCATTGATCAAACACTGATTAAACCCTCCCAAAATTCTCCTCATCCCAGCAGGGATCACTGCCTGGAGCAGGGGAGCAGGGGCACCCCGAGGCAGCAGCACCTCACAAGCCACAGCTCCCAGCAGGAGCAGCCAGGGCTGCCCTGGAGGGTCTGAGCTGGGGCTGAAGGAACCCAGGGGTGATGCTGGAGTGTTCCTGGTGAGGGCTCAGCGATCACCCAGCCCGTGATGGGCACGGGGTGATCCCAGTGCAGCTCCTGAGTGGCAGAATGTGCCCACCCTGCAGCAGGGATCAGCCCAGCCCTGCAGGGATGGGTCCTGCAGCCTTGAGCAGCCTCCAGGGATTGGGTTTATGGGAAGCTCCTGCAAGGAGCGCCGCCGGGGTTTATGGTGTTGTCACAGGGCGCTGGGGATGGAAGGAAATTTCCACTGGCCTGTCCCTGTGGCCACACCATGGACAAGGGTCAGGCAGGAGAATCCAGCAAAGGACCTCGAAACGAGCCTGCACTGCCCATCTCCCCCCCAGGAGCTCGCTTCCCACAGCCGTGGGGTCTGGGCACCAGCCTGTGGGCATCACTGGGCTGTGGAGAGTGAGAGCTGGGCCCGCTGCTCTTTGGGGTGCCCAGGAACCCCCGGAGCTGTGGGACAGGGAAATACCTGACTCAGCCCTGCCAGGGCCAGCTTCCCACAGGCCATGGAGCCCCTCTGTCACTGCGGCTCCCAGCACGACCGGCCGAGTCTGCCTCTGGGAAGGAGCTGAACTTGGCCAGAAGGAATCCAGATTTCATTTCTTTTTGGGGTACTTATTATGAGAGACCAATGTAACACAATCCAGATTTCAGCTGGTGCTTCCTGCAGCAGCTCCCATGGCACCACACAGGCGCTGCCAGGAGCTGGGCTGTCCCAGACCCAGACCCAGATCCCAGACCCCAGTTCCTAAATCCCAGATCCCAGACCCCAGACCCCAGATCCGAGATCTCAGACCCTAGACCACAAACCCAGATCCCAGATCTCAGATCCTAAGTCGCAGATCTCAGACCCCCAGACCCAGATCCCAGATCTCAGACCCCACATGTCACATCCCAAACCCCAGACCCCTGATCTCAGACCCCAGATCCCAAATCCCACACCCCAGATCCCAGACCCTAGACCCGAGATCCCCAGGGCCACCAGCACATGGGTGCCACCAGCAGCATGTGCCACCAGCACTGCTCAGGACACCTCCCTGGCCAGGGCAAAGGCAGCCAGTGGCCACCCCAGGGTGCTGCTGGGTGCTCCTGGCGCAGGAGCTGCCCAGGGTGGTGCCACCGTGCCCGTGCTCTGTGTCCCACCTCAGTGGTGGCTTCAGAGCCCGGCAAGGTCGCAGCCCGAGGATTAACCCCCCGTCCTTGGCTTTTAAACATTTACCACCCTGGGAGTGGGGATGTTTGCCTGAGCCTTGCGGGGGAAATGCTCCACATCCAGGCCGAAGGCAGGAATGAGTGCTGAGCCCAGGCCTGAAAGGGCAGCAGAAAAGCAGAGGGAGGGAAGGGTCCCGTGCTGGAGCTGCCTCGCCAGCCCAGAGCCTGCTCCCAGCACAGGGGGAATCCTCAGCACCAAGGTTTGCTCAGTGAGACACACGGAAACTCTGCCCGTGGGAAAAGGCGTGGGGATGAGAACAGAGAAATCTGTTCCTATCAGCAGACACTTATTTTTGTCCTTGTTTGGGCTTGCACCGATTTGTTAGATAAGTGACAATAGCAACTGTGTCAATTAGTGCAGGAAGTGGTGGCACCAAACGAGCCGAGGTTCCAAAAATGGTTTTTAGGAATCACAGAGAATGTCTCCCTCATCCATCTACCTGGCAGGAGAGCCAGAACACCCCTACTTTATCCACCCCCCGTGTTCCACTCCTCTCCTCATTTCACCCTGCAGATCTGCCACCTTTCCTTTGCTTTTCCATACAAAAAGCAGCCAAATGAGGGGCTGTAGAGAAAACAGATGTGAGGGTTGGATCATCTTTAATGTCCCTTCCAACCCAAACCATTCTGGGGTCCTAAACCCAAAGCACCCAAAAACCACTTAGGCAGACACTAAAGAACATTGTAAGTACTGTTAACACTCAGTCACAGAATCCAGACTGGTTTGGGTTGGAAGGGCCACTGAAACCCACCCGTGCCAGGGTCTCCCCACCCTCCCATGGAATAATCTCATCCTAAAATGGAATCTAAAGCTCCTCTCTGTCAGTTTGAATTCATTCCCCTTTTTCCTGTCACTCCATGCTCTTGAAATGCTTCAAGTGTTCTCTGTGAATTGGTGTTCATATGTTTTAAAGACCAGAATTCCAGCTGGTACCTATAAAAAAGTTCTTCCCAAGTATTCTGGTGCTGCACAACGTGGTGCTGCAAGGAAAGACCCCGGCAAACCCAGCATGGGGGTCAGCTCTCCTAAAGAGCCATAAAGAATCAGAGCAGCTCCCCCGACGCTGCCTTATCTGCCCTCATTTATCTCGGATGCCGGGATTACACAACTGGGCTGAAAGAGAACCTGCAGAACGATTTGCAGCTGGGGCACAGGTGGGGTGACCTCTGCCCTGCACAGAGCCCACTTGTGTAAGAGTTTTGCTCCCAGGGCTGCCTCAGTGCAGATGGAAATTTCCAGGGATCCCCAACGCAGGCTGAGCATTGCCTGCTGGAGAGCAGGGATGCATTTGTGTCAGTTCTGCAGCCCAGGCTGGTGTCTGAGCTGGGAAAATCACCACCCGGGTAGGATGAAGCCATTCAGACCTTCATTCTGCCATTTCACATTCTTAATTCTGCTGCTTAGCATTAAAATCCACCGAGATCCCACAGAAGGGGAGGATGCTCCTGCTCCCACACACCCCTGCACTTCTTCCCTGCAATGACCTGGCCCTGGCTGTCCTGGCAGCCCACCCACGTTTCCATCCTCAATAACATTCTCCTGTGCCCCAGCAGCCCTGAAAAGCTGTGACCTCAAAATGGGGATGGTAACTCTGCAGAGGGGCTGAAACAGCGTGCACAGAGCCAAGCACTGCTTTCCATTCTGCTCCCGAGGCTGGGCAAGCCCTGCCAGTTCCATAATTTCACTTTCTGGAAGGCAGCTGCTTGTGGGGGGCCGTGAAGGGCGAGCGGGCAATGCCCAGCGATGGGTAACGAGGGTGGCACAGCTGCAGGGCAGGGCCAGCACCCAGAGCAAGGCTCCACTGCCAGGCTGTGTGGGCAGGCAGGAGGAGCTCCTGGCTCCTGCTGGACCTGGCACTGCCAGGGACACGGGACCTGTGTCCTGAGCAAAGCCTCCCATTCCATTCCCATTCTGGGGAGCCCATCCCAGCACGGCTCCTCTGCAGCCTCTCTGTGTTGGAACTCAGAATGTCTCTCAGACATTTTTAGAGGTTCCAGGCCTTGGTCAGAAGCATTTTAGATCCTGGCAGGCAGCTGGAAACAGCTGTGGTTTTCAGTTTGAGCCATGGAATGAGTTACCAACTTCGAAGGTGGAATAAGCAGTGACAAAGGGTCAGATAATATAGTAGTATATAGATAGTATACATCCTTCCCTGGCAGGATGGGCAGGCCCTGGCACAGCTGCCAGAGCAGCTGGGGCTGCCCCTGGATCCCTGGGATGAGAAAGGCACCAGCTCCCAAGAACACATCTGCATCTTCCAGCTGCAACCCCAGCTGGGCTCCACTCAGAAAGGTGCTGCAGGAGGCTCAGGGAACCATGTCCCAAAGGGGGTCTGGCCAAAATTAAACTGAGAGATGGGCTTTCATGCAACTCTGCACTCCTCAATAATTCCCAAGAGATGAGCAGGACAGCGTTGGTGCCTCTGGGCAGCAGTGACTGCTCAGGAAGGGCCCTGCAGTGCACAGGGGTTTTGGGGCTGGGGTTTGGGTTCAGTTTTAGTTCCTGAATGAAAGAGCATTTCACAGGATCCCAGAATGGGTTGAAAAGACCCTAAATGCCACCCAGTGCCACCCCTGCCATGCAGGGACACCTTTCCCTGCCCCAGGCTGCTCCCAGCCCTGCCCAGCCTGGCCTGGGACACTCCAGGGATCCAGGCAGCCACAGCTGCTCTGGGCCTGCCAGCAATTGCTTAAAAAAATACTCCTGGTGAGGCATTGGGTGAGAGGAAAAATGTCCCTAAATGAGATAGAAACCGGCCATTTCTAGCAAGTAAGACAGGAGACAGATTATAAATACTAAACATTTATTTCTGTTTCTCACAGGAAGGTTGCAAGATTCCATTTCAAACAGCAGGACAAGGGCTTTCATTGCTGTTGGGATTTTGTTTTGCTTCTTTTAGGGGAAAGAGAAGGAGGAACTGGTGTAAAGATAGTACCAGAAGCAGTGCAAATTGAGATTAATTTCTTTCTTCAGCATGCCAGTGCTGAAACCACAAGCTAAGCCCTTCCCAGTTAAATTGAGTCTATTTTCCAGTTTCTTGTACATCACCGACCACAGACAGCAGCCACCTCCTTCCCCTCCAAGAACCCCCAGCAGTGTCAGCATTCTCACTGAAGCCTGGAGAAGCTGACACGGTGACACTCCATCCAAATTAGACCTGAAGAGACCAAAAATGCCCAGAATTCCTGCTCAGCCAGCCCCTGCTGCAGCTCCCCGGGCTCCTGCCACAAACACGTGTTACACAGCCACAAACACACACACGAGGGAAATCAAAGAACCCAAGAACACTTTACTTTCAGTTTGAACTAAGGAAGGCAAGCTCTGTGCAGGAGTTACCGACGCCTCGTGCGAGCCCCCGTGGAGGCTGGGGGCAGAGGCAGGTCCTGCTCACAGGAGATGCTCCTGAATCCACCCAGAGGTGCCCGTCCCCAGCAGCACCAGGAGTGTCCCAGGCACAGCCCGGGGCTGGCACGTGCCAATCCCATCCTCTCCACGTCCTGGCCCAGGCCCCAGCTCTGCAGGGCTCCCTGCTGCAGCCCTCAGAAGTCGATGTTTGCCAGACCTGTGTGAAGAGAAAGAGGGGTTTGGGGCAAGAAAGGAGGGTTTGTTCCTGCCCTCGCTGCTCCCAGGTCACTTACACACAGCAAGAAAGGGGCTTTTAGAGTTATTTCATTTTTGGTAACTTAAAAATAAAGGATTTGGTGTGAGAAAAGCAGGAAACAGGTGGGGCTGTATTTTTTAACTCTTTTTTGATTTGATACAGCAATTCATTTGATGAATTTGCAGGAGCACTGGAATGATTCACGACAGAAGAACAACACAATGTTCAGGAACCTCAGGGTCTACCCATGAAATCAGGAAGACAAAGCAGGGGAAAGAACCATTAATGAGGGCAGTAAATTACCATTAATGAGGGCAGTAAACTCACAGTGGATAAAAAAGCCCTGCTTTAGATGAGGCATACCCAGGTGCATTGGACACTCGATCCCCTTTGAGATCACTGGGTTTTGTAACGCTAAGATGCCTCAGCACCCCAAACTGCCCTTCCTCTAATCACAGCAAAGAACAATGCTGACACCCCAAAACTGGGGCTGCTGTGAACTTCTGGGCCTCAGCTCCTCCAAAAACAGGCTGTGTGTTACAGTCACCACTTTGCAGCCTGCAGAAATCCAACGTGGAACATGGGGATGTGGAGCTCAGAACTCTGGAGGACTCGGGAGAGCACCACCACAAGCAGCTCTGCCACAGCAGAAGCACCAGGCTGTCAAAGGGCTCCTTTCACCAGTTTTTATTTGAAGATCTCCTCTTAGCAGCTCTGTCAGAGGCTTTGCTGCCCAGCCAGGCTGCAGAGACCAAACCTATTCCCATTTGCTGAGGAACAGACAATAAATAAAATCTGCTCTTGGATACTCTGTCAGGAGCAGGAAAAGGGCAGAGAGGATGAAGGGGAGGCAATGATGTAAGTGGCAGGCAGAGTTTTTCTGCAAAGACTGAAGTCCCTTAAATTGCAGCCAGAAGAAGAGACAAACTGTGACTGCAACAGAGTTGTCTTTCTAATCTGGACAAATACAGGCTGTGGCCATCCATACTTCAGCCAAGCAACAATTCCCCTCATTTTATCACTTCTTGAGTAGCAGCAACATCCAGAAAGCCTAAATCAAGTCTCTCTCTTCCACAGAAATTCCAGCCCAGGAGAGACAGAATTTTAAGAAGGAAAGGAACAGGTAGAGGAGTTCATTTCAGAGGGAACATTCTCCCCAGGGAGAAAGCGACGTGGAAAACTTCAGTGTCAGATGGCTGCAAATGGGGACAGTGCAGAGAAGCCTGGGATAAGTAATACAAATTTATTTTTGTGTTGTCAGGACACCGTGCCTTCATATACCGTGTGCCCATATGGCACTTCCCATGCATGGGATTTGTAAACCTTTCAATTAGCACTGATGGGATAAAGCAGGCAGTTATTTAAAGTAACCCATACGGCATCTTCTGGTGGGAAAATTCCAACTCCCCTCTACTGGACAGGCTTCCCACCTGGGTGCCCATAAATCCTCCAGAGGCTGTGGAGGAACAATGCCCAGCTGGGAGGTGCTTCCAGCCCAGGGATGGAGCAGCAGCAGCCCTGGAACAGGGGGATCTGAGGGACCTGGTGTAAATAACACCCACCCAGCCCTGGAACAGGGGGATCTGAGGGACCTGGTGTAAATAACACCCCCCCAGCCCTGGAACAGGGGGATCTGAGGGACCTGGTGTAAATAACACCCACCCAGCCCTGGAACAGGGGGATCTGAGAGACCTGGTGTAAATAACACCCACCCAGCCCTGGAACAGGGGGCTCTGAGGGACCTGGTGTAACACCCACCCCAGGGGGCTCTGGGGTACCTGGTGTAACAGCCACCCCAGCCCTGTGAGGTACCTGGTGTAACACCCACCCAGCCCTGTGAGGGACCTGCTGTACCATCCCACCCCAGCCCTCCCTCGGCACATTTCCATGGCAGGATCACCCCCAGGTGCTGCAGAACCTTACCCAGGTTGCTGCTGTCCTTGGAAGCCCAGCAGATGCAGTAGTGCTGCATCAGCTGTTCAAACAGTTCCTTTTCATCCAGGAATTCAAGGGCTTCTATTCTGTAGGAATAAAATAAAGGTTGGGATTTGAGCTGGACTCTCAGCAGAATTTTTACTGAATTTTCATTCCATGGGAGTGAAAGCTATGGCCAGAGAGGCAGTTACCTCTCCAGGGAATAATTACAGGGGTTGTCCATGATGCCACCACTGGTCCCACCCCGTCAATGCATGGAACAAGTGACACACTGGGTGCTTCCAGCTCCTCATCCCTGGAATTCCCTGTTCCAGACTCATCTGTGTAACCCCTCACAAACACCAGGGCTGCTGCTGAGGGTCTGAGGGGCAAAAGTTCCTAAATGCACTCCCAGGTGTGAAGTGCTGCAGAGGAGCACTCTGGGAAAGACTTTTCTAAAGAAAAAGCATTTGCCTCACTGCTACTAGAGGACAGAGTTTACATAACCCTATTTCCTGGCATGTGGAACAAGTGCAAGGAGCTGAACAGATCCAAGGTAGCCAAAAATGCTGCAGAGAAAGCACGAGCTCTGTGTCTCCACCAGTGCCATATGGTCGCACCACACATCCCTGTTCCTATTTAAACCACCTCTGAGTTCCACTCTCACCTGTTCAGTTCCAGGCTTTGAGAAACCCCCATAGGTGAATATTTTGACTAAGGTAACTTGCTCAGCTAATTCCAACTATGAATGACTCACAACAATTCACATTTCACATTATATCCCTAAGAAGTTACTCCTTAAAATTTCCCACTGTTTAGCATTTAATGCAGAAATACGAACAAAATCCAGGCAGATTAGTGACTGCTAAACAGCCTTTAGTCCCTGCTCTGAGATCTGCAGACCCAGCAGTCTCCCCCTCATCATTTCAACGGGTCGTGGTTTAACCCCAGCCAAAATCTTCACAAGGAACATCTTGGGGACTGCAAAAAGTCAACACAGCATTCCTGTGGCATCTCCCAAATTTCTGTCATGAGATGCCTTCTGTCCCAGCCAAATCAGCCATGACTACTCGCAGCCTGCTCTGGCAGCGTTCAGCCCTGGGTGCTCAGTGCAGGCATTATCCTGCAGGGCTGCAGGGCTGCAGGGCTGCAGGTCCAGGAGTGCTCTGACCCCTGGGCAGCACTGGGGCAGCCTCCTCTCTCACACCAGGGGATGCCAGGCTACAAGTGCACGGGAAGGAGCTTGGATGGCACCCGAGGGTGACTCTGGGCTGCACAAGGGATACCTCCTGACGTCAGCCTGTGGCAGGAAGCTGTACACCTTCATCATGTCGATGGCACGGGCGTTCTCCCAGCCACCGGCCAGCAGCCGCTCCCTCTGCAAAACACAGACAGCACAGCTCTCACAGCACTCCAGGGGAAGCCCCAGAGAGAGCTTCTCCCCCTGAGGAGCTCACGGGGCAGCTGATTGACCTGTCCTGCAGAGCTCCCAGACTCATCCCTAAGCACGTGCTGCTGATCTCTGCAGGGCCAGGCGGGGCTGGGCTCTGACCAGGAGCTTTGTGCAACCACTGACACTCAGCTATCAAAGAGAAGCTCTGGGCTCACCTAACTGTGGCCTGCCAGGACCTGAAGGAGCCAACAAGATACATGGAGAGAGACTGTTTACAAGGGATGGAGGGACAGGGCACAGGGAATGGCTCCCACTGCCAGAGGGCAGGGCTGGATGGGAGATTGGGCAGGAATTGTTACCTGGGAGGGTGACAGGGGCTGGGATATAGTTCCCAGAGCAGCTGGGGCTGCCCCTGGATCCTGGCAGTGTCCCAGGCCAGGCTGGACAGGGCTTGGAGCAGCCTGGGACAGTGGGAGGTGTCCCTGCCATGGCAGGGGTGGCACTGGATGAGCTCCACAGTCCCTTCCAAACCAAAGCGTGCCCCAATTCCAGGGTAACGTGGCCAGCAAAGGGCTCAGTGCCTGCCCCAGCTGCCCTGGTCCCACAGGCAGAGCTCGCAGCCAGGCTGACAAAGCTCAGTGCCAGCCCTGTGCCCTCACCTGGGAGTCCAGGGAGCTGCAGAGCTCCACCCCGGCCAGGTTGCACTGCCGGCGCTGCAGGTTCTCGATCATGATCTGCCCAAAGCGGTCCCGCATGTTCACCTGGGGACAGGAGCACACAGGAGTGTTCCCTTCCCTTCCCCTTCCCACACAGAGCCTGCCTGAACCCTGCCCCTGATCACTATGGAAATGCAGCTGAAGCTGGGGGAGAGAAATGCTGGTGTCTGACTCCAGCTCAGAAGGGTGAATGATTTCCTTATTGTAACTATACTATAACACATTAATATACTATTTAAAGGAGATACTAAAACTACAAACCTACTTTTCTAACTCCCATATCTAACTCACTCACAACTCACGACCCTCCCGCCAGAGCCAGGTGGGTTGGATTGGCCACCAGGCTCAAACAATCCTCACCAGAATCCAACCAAGCATCACCACAGGTAAACAATTCTCCAAACACATTCCACATGGGAAAACAAGGAGCAGAAATAGGAATTGTTTTTCTTCTCTCTGTGCTCCTCTATGGAAAATCCTGAGAGAGAAGAATGTACCTGGCACAGGCTACATCACAAATGCACAGGGTGCCAGTGAGTGGCACAGCAGCTCTCACTAGCCAGGAGCACCCCAGTGCCAGGAGGACAGTGCCACTGTCCCCAGGGACATGGGGCTGGCAGCACTGCTGCCTCTGCTTCAGCTCTCCAGCACTGATTTAAGGCTTGGAAAATCCTGATACTAATTCCTGGAGCCACCTAGTTCCCCCGAGGCAGTGTTTTACTTCCACAGGGAGAAACAGAGTTCATGCTGATGTGATTTTTGCTCCACTTTGCCAAAGAACACAGAGGTAATTATGTAATGTTATACACCCAGAGCCAGCACTCAGCATCATTTCTTTTCCCTCTGCCTTTAGCTAAATCAATATTCTATGGTCTTTTCCACGTATGGATTAAGTCTCAATTATTTTGCTTCAACATAGTCCAGAAATTGTCTTTCAGAATAGCTGCATTTTCTCTACAATGAGCTAACCAAGCTACAAGTTAAAACACATTACTACAGAAATTCAGCAGAAACTGCTGTTTCCACAAAAGGACAGGGCCCACTCTCATTCCTCAACAACTCCCACCTACGAGAGCAATTTTAATGACAACAATGCAGGTCTAAAAATGCCCCTTTGGTTCTACCTGCTCATAATTGATAACCATGGCCACGGGGAAGGTGTTTGCTGCCCACTTGAGCAGATTTGCAGACTGCTGGGGGGTCATGTAAACCAGCACACACTCAGCCACCAGCAGCGTTGGCAAACTGTAAAACAAAAGCAAAGGAGAACATGATTTCCAGCAAAAGAACAAGAAAAACGTGCTAAGGATTGTGAGCAAGCAAGTCACTTCATGTCTGCACAATTTCCTGAAAGAGCTCCATCTTTTATCAACTAGACACTGAAGATTGAATGAAATATCTTCATCACATTGACTCAAACTGGGATTTCTGGCAGCTGTGAATTAATGAACCACAGGAGACTCCTGTGGTTGTGAACCAGAGATTTTAGGGATCAATCTCTCCCCAAAAGTCAGCCCTGAGCACAGAACACTGTGCATTCTGTAAGTCCTCTCTGACAGCAGGATCTGGGGTGTGTTAAAATTCCCTTTGCAGGACAACTGTGCCCTGTACACACAGTTCACACTCTTGCAGAGATCAGTGAAATCAGGCATTAATTACAAACAGAAAAAAAAAAAAAAGTTTTCTCTTTAAACGAAGTTCAAGGAAGAATTTTAATTAGACAAATTTGTTCAGTATCTGTAAAACAATCTTCACATATTATTATCTAACAAAATGTAATCTATAGTTTGCACGTTGCCTCTTCCCCCTCCATCCACAAATCAACAAAAATAGACATCTACACAAGTGATTTTCTTCACAATTATTGAGTTTGCTTTTAATTGCTGGAATGAAAGGGGGAAAAAAGTCACTAGAAGCAGGAGAAATTCCACAAGGAGCAGCAATGTAGGCAAGCAAGGCAGCATTTCAGAGGATGGAAGTGTAAAGAATTAAATGGCAATTTGATGCATTCTGCTTCCCCATATGCTCTCTCCCACCCAGCCAGATCGCTGCTATTTATATTGCTTCCATCTGAAAGGTCTGTCCATCATCCACTCAAAAACTCAACTCCTGCCCCCCCAAAGCCTCATGTTGAACCAGAAAATCCCGGAGGAGCTTTGGGACTCAGATCCCAAGGACTCCACTGCAGCCCCACCAAAAGGTTTAGGAACAAAAAGGGTTTAAGAGGAGGCTACAGAAAATAATTACAGAGATAAAACTCTGAGATCACAGAACCCTGGAATGGTTTGGGTTGGATCACAGAGATCCCAGTGCCACCCTGCCATGGCAGGGACACTTCCCACTGTGCCAGCTCCCAGCCCTGGACAAAGGCTTCCACAAGCCCCATTAAAACCCCACAAAGAGCCAACTAAAGCTCTGTGCCCTTACTGCACATCCAAGCTGTGCTTCCTTAGCTTTTCCTCCAGCTCTGAGGAGAAGCGCAGGTCTGCTCCCACTATGGAGTAGCGACTGGAGTCCAGGCTGTGGGAATCTGCAAGGCAAAGTGGGAGAGAGGAGTGTTACAGGGATGTGAGAGGGATGTGGAGCTGTGGATCAAAAACGCTGCACGGGAGCACTTCAGTTGGGAGCCCAAGTTTGGTCTGTGATGGCAAACTGTGAGCAGCAAACTCCTCTTCTGAAAACATGAATCCCCTCCTAGCTGTGTTTCCCAGTGCTCCATCAGCAGCAGACCCTGCGCTGAGCCTCCCCTCCCTCTGCAGCCACGCTGAAGCAGAGAGGTTAGCCCAGCTGTTACCATGGTTTCCAGGAATGCAGAGAGAAGAAAAATGGCAAGATTAGAGGCAGGATTTTTGTTTTGTTTGGAGAGTCTTCTTAGATGGCCCAATGGATGTACATAGGAACTGCGTAAAAGTCCATTGATTTCTGAAAAACTAAGTGGCAATATTTCTATATATAGCTATATAAATTAACTGTATATGTAGTTATATAATAAATATGGGGAGCAGCCATAGACCTGGGGCCAACAAAAGTTATCATTTAGCCTTTTGGTATGATTTAGTGGTGGTATTAAAGGAAAGAGTCAAATCACAGAAGGCATTCTGATTTTGTTGCTATTCCCCTGGGCCACGACAGGATCCTGTGGATGCTCCCCACACGAAGGAGGGACAAATGCCAGAGTCCAAGGAGCCCCTGCCATCCTGGCTCAGCTGGGAGGAAGCAGCAGAGCCTCCTGCCATCGGTGATTCACCCCCAGCAGCACTGAGTGCACGCAGAGGAGCCCACAGGAGGCACTTCCCAAGTGCTCCATCAAACCCACCCAGAGCCAGAGACCTGCAGGAATACTGGGATGGCTCTGCAGGGGACTCCAGAGCTCCCTGGGCAGCTCTTTCCAGAGCCTGGCCACCCTTTCCATGGAGAAATTCCTCCTGATGTCCAGCCTGAGCCTCCCCTGGCACAGCTGGAGTGAGCTGAAGGGGCAGGATTCCATTTCAGGGGTTTCCATTTCAGGAGAGGGGAACAAAACAGCTGGGGACAAGTGTGGGTTTTCCATTTATTCCAGCAAGCAGTGATCAAACACCCCAGAGGATGCACCCCTGTTCAGTTTTCAAGTGACCACCTCCCTGCAAGAGCAAGGAAAGTAGCTGCCATTCCAGCAACACTCGGGAGCAGATCCAGGAATCAGAAACAGTTCAGAAAGAGAGTTACAAGGGAAGAAAAGAGAAAAAAAAAAAGTTGTGCGGCGTGTTGAATGATTCAACATTTTGAGTCAAGGCTTTTTCCATGTGCATGTTCTGTAATAGCTTTACTACTTCCCACACCCTTCTATTTAAGTGATTACATCAAGGCCATGATAATGGCATCAAAAAAAGCCACCCAAAAACCCCACCACACACAGGGAAGTGTTTAAATAGGGACTGGTTTCTGTCCATGGATACGGCACAGCGAGCGTCAGCCACCACAATTAGTAGGGAATGAATGCCAGCTCCCTGTCCAGCTTCGGAGGCTGGGTCACACAAATGCATCAATGAAGAGCACAAATACAAGCCAGAAATAAACCACAAAACTTTTTAAGTGATCCAGGAGACAAGGAGCACATCCACTCCGAGGTGGAAGTAAACATGCCTTGCTCAAACCGCACTGATTTGAGCATTTTTATCGTAAAACCCTGAACTGGTTTGGGTTGGGAGGGACCATGGAGACCATCCAGTGCCACCCCTGCCATGGGCAGGGACACCTTCCACCATCCCAGGCTGCTCCAGCCTGGCCTTGAACGCTTCCAGGGATCCACACTTCCCTGGGAATCTGTGCCAGGGCCTCCCCACCCTCCCAGGGAAGGAATTCTCAGTATCTCATCTAAATTTCCCCTTTTCAGTCTGATCATACTTAATCAGGCAAACTTCAACTGCTCCATCACCTCCCCCTTAGGGAACAAACACACACTGATGGCAAGACAGTGGCAGCTGGGGACAACTGCCACTGTCCCCAGCCTGGAGGCCACAAATCCATCCACAAACATCCCAAAAGCTGCTGGGACAGTCTGGCACCAGCTCCTGCCTTCCTGCAGAGCTGGAGGTTCTTGGGGCTGTGCTGTGCAGGGCCAGGGCTGCACTGGGATGTGCCCTGAGGGTCCCTCCCCTCTCAGGGTATTCTGTGAGGTATGAAGTGAGCAATCTGCTGCCCAAGACTGAGCAGCCTTGCTGCAGATGGATTTTACAATTCCTGCCCATCCTCAGGGCAGCTGGAAAAGGAAAACACAGTTCCAGCTTGGCAGCACGGTCACGTGCCCCCATTGATTCCTTCTGAGGAACAGGAGCTTGTTTTAACTGAATTGATTTGGTGTGTATGTGCAAACCCCTCTGCTCATTCCTGCTGCAGTGCTGTGACTCAGGCCAGCTGCCCTGATGCTGCCACAGCCAGGGACATTTGGTGGCTTAAACCACTGCAAATCCCAGATTCCAGGCACTAATTCCTTGTGTGTGGCACCATCACCTCATGCTGTTTTTAGTGAGGCTGTTTGGTTGGGTGTCCTCCTCTAGAGCTGCCCTGGGGATCTGTGATGCTCACACTCAGCCATCTGCAGAGATTCTCTCTGTACTGATTGAATGAAGGTTTGGGAAACAGCAAACTCTGATTTAATTTGAGAAATACAAGGGAGGGGATGGAGAAGGGGGGAAGTATGATCCCCCCACCCCACCTACCCCAGACAGGCTGTCCTGGCCTGGGCACAGGTTCAGCTCTCCAGGGATAATCAGCAGAGAGTGCTCTGCTCTGGCACACCCCTGTGTGGTTATTTGCCATGACTCTGGCACACAGCTTCAGATTCCACAGGCACGGAACAAGACAAGCTTGTAGTAACTGAGTAGTAGCAGGAGCTGCTAATAGCTGCCTTCTGACCTGAGCAGGCTGAGTTTTGTCCTCCCAGCTGTGTCAGAAGTGCTGCTGTGCTGTGCCCTGAGGCAGCTGCTGGGGCAGCTCTGCAGCTCGAGCACCCCGAGCTCTCCCTCTGCCACAGCAACTCAGCCTCCTTCTCTTCCTCTCTTCTCACATTAGTGCAACAATTTCCTGGAGGTTTTCCAAGAGACAGCATGCAGGATACTATTGACTCCAAGAGATTTCATTAGGGTTTTCCTGCTAAGGTATCTCTGGCAGCTTTACACAGCAGCAGCCTGCTCTGCACGCTGCTCTCCCCCAGCCCAGCAGCACTGCCACACTCTCAGCCTCTCCTGGAAGGCCAGGCTCAGCCCTGCAATCCCCCTGACACCCACCCTGGGGAGAGAAGGTCTGGGGATGGAGGGAAGCTGTGCCCAAGCTGGCCCAGCCAGGGCAGAAGGTGTGAGAGGCACAGGAAGGAACACTCAGCATGACAACGCTCAGGGGCAGCAGAACTGCACAGAGAGGACCTGAACGGTGCCAACCCACACCAGCACAACTCGACCCAAAGCTCCAAACAACCTAAACAAATCATCCCTGGTGCACCAGAGCCAGGAGGGTGACTGATGTGGGGAGGCAGGCACAGGGGAGGGACAGGATTCCAAAATCCTGGCCCACAGCCCCATAGAAATGAGTAACATTTCCCTGCCTGGCAATGCTGCTCCACGCCAGGTGGGAATCCCAGAATACTGCAGGGTCTAACACCTGTACCAGGTCAGACCAGAGGCCTCCCTAGGATGATACCCAGCCTTCCAGAGGCCAGCAGCAGCTCCAAAGGGAAAAGTCAAAGAGAGGAAACAGACACTAACAATGGCACCTAAGTTGTTTTCTAGCTTTTTCTCAAAAGTACTTAAAATTGCTTTGTATTTCTGGACGATTACTGAGCTCATGCTTTCATCCATCTATTTATTCTAATACCCAGATCCTGCAGGAAGGCAGCAATAATCATTTACATGTGAGGCACAAACTGTTTTTCCCCCCATGTGCATCACTTTCTATTAATCCACATTGAAATCATCATCAAGTCACTAATTTCACAAGATACTTCTGCAGTTCTTTACCACTCTTCAGAGTTTGGATTTGCCAACAAGCTGCCACTTACTAATCACTATTTTCCCAATTTTTTCTTGGTGTTGAACAACAACATACCCTCAAGCACAGATCTCCATCTCCTCCATAACAAAAATGAACAACATATGCTCGCCCTCCATCCCAGCTCCTCATCCATATGAGAACCATTCCTTCCTCACAACCACTGTGCCACTTCTTTGGCACACTTTGGCACGGGACACAGACAGAACACGTTCTTGGAATCCAAGCACTGGGCTGATGTCCTTTTCCAATGGCTGTGTTGACTTAAAGACTCCAACAGAGCTGGGAAGCACAACTTACCTTTCCAAAAGCCACAGGGACTCTTTCTCAGCACATCCTAGGATTCCTGGGTTCCACTGAGCCTGTCTGCTGGAGTTCCTGCGAGCTGTTCACTACAGACATCAATCCTGCTGCCTCGGGGTCCCCTGGACTTGCCCTGGAGCCCATCTGAGGCACAGCCACAACCTCAGCTTTAAATGAGAGGCACAGACCAGCCAGCAGCTGAGTCAATTCCTTGCCAAGTCCCTTCAGACCTGTAAGAACTCTCTGCTCATCTGTTTGATTTATCCACTTATTCCAGCACCTCTCCTGCTGGCACTTCCCTTAACTGATCATAAACCAGAGTTCTCAGGGCTCTGGCTGGGGTCAGCTCAACCTGGACTTCCACAGCACCTCCACATCTCCCCAGTCCTGGATGCTGCTGCATCCCAGAGATCTCAGTCAGCTCAACCTGGACTTCCACAGCATCTCCCCAGTCCTGGACACTGCTGCATCCTGAAGATCTCGGTGCAGCAGAGCCTAGAGCAGCCTGTGACTCTGAAGCTCTGAGAGCCAGCCCTGAGAAGGAAGCAGAGAAGCAGCTCCAGAGAAACCAGTCCCAGCAGCACAGCCCAGGGCAGGGGGAGGTGGCTGTTAACAGCCCCAGGTGAGAGCAGTGCAGGCTGACAGCTCTGCAGGTGTTCTGCAGTTTCAGAGGTACCTGCAGCTCTTCAGGAACACAAACCCAGCCCCTGGCACGGACCCAGGGCTGCCTCTGGACACTGACGGTGCAGCAGATCTCCCTGGGGCCAGATGTGCCCCGTGCCTGCAAGCCAGGGGTCCCCAGGAGCCCTTCTTCTGCTCTGGGCCTTCATCTTTGGAGGCCTGAGGGTCCAGGGGAGGAATCTGCAGGGCTGGGAAGACCAATAATGTGCAGAATAAAATCTGCAGAATGGCCATAGCCTGGGCTAGAGCTGTGCCTGGGGCAGGGCCACAGGTGGTCAGAGCAGGGAGCAGCAGGCACTGCAGCTCTGCCAGGGTCTCTGTCCCTCACACAGAGCAGCTGCTGGGCTGGCTGCAGGGAACTGCTGCCCCCTGAATTGTCCCAGGCAGCTGCTGCAGCTCAGCACCTGCACTGGGAACATGAACTCAATGGAACCCAGGGAATTTTCCACAGGTAAAAAGGTTTTCAAGTGCAGCTCTGACACAAACACACTATTATAGAATGCCTTGGGCTGGGAGGGACCTTAGAGATCATCCAGTGCCAGCCCTGCCATGGCAGGGACACCTTCCCCTGCCCCAGGCTGCTCCCAGCCCTGTCCAGCCTGGCCCTGGGCACTGCCAGGGATGGGAACCACAGCCTTCTGTTCCCTGATGAGCTTAGAAACCACGAGAGCACTGCCACATCCCAGCACCTGAAATGATTGTCCTTTTAATGCTAAAACGTAACAAACAGCACTGGCTCACGAGCCTGGACTGTGCAGGCTGTGTTTCTGCTGTGAAAACTCTGCTAAATGGAAAGATTTGTGCTCTTAATTAGACAGAAAGCAGATAAACACTCAACAGATATTTTAATCCAGTATCCATGCCTCTCTGTAGCACTTTTTCCTTTCCTGTGACAGAAAAGGAGCTACATATGAGAGAAAAAGAAAAAACCCAATAACTTTCTGCCAGAATAAAACCACTTAAAGAGAAGACATTTCTAACATGACACAGAACAAATGGGCAGGAGTCTGTAAGAGAAGAAAAAAGCCTCTTTTTCCCTCCCAATTCTCTGTCCAAACAGCATTTCAAACATTAAAAGCCTGCCCACATAGCAGAACAAAATGATCAGAAAAGTTTTAAAAGTGCTGCAGTACATCACTGACTGAGTTTGAAGATGACTCACCTATTAGAAGAGAGTCCCCTGAATGAGATTCCATAATTGGTTTTGACAGGGGAGGTTTTGATCTGTGGGAAGAAGGAAGAAGCATCTCAGAGCAGTTAAGCCTGTTGAACAGTGTGCTTACAGTTTTTTTTCTTAACATATATATATATATATATATGTGTGTGTCTGTGTGTGCCAAAAGCAGCTGAGGGAATATCTCTGCCCTCTGCTGGAAAAGAAAACCTTTGCAAGTCTGGTGAAGTTGGAGCTGAGTTTTATACACAATTTCTTTAACTCCGAGAGAATCTTTCAAGAGAAATCCAGGCACTCTGTAACATGTCCTCAATAACCCTTGGTGGATTCATTCCAACAGGACATTCCCACACAGCAGCAGCTGTCCTGCCTCCAAGTGAACAGGCACATCTGGGAATTCAGCGCTGTCCTCAACAGCAAGAGAAGATTTCATCACCTCTAATTGTCAGGACACTGTCCCTGCCACACAGCAAGCTCTGCTTGGCTCCCTGAAGCTTTCACAAATCCCCTTCTGCAGCCTGGGCCAGAGCCTGCCTGCACAATGAGCCTTTACTCTGCTTTTCACAATCCTGGCACAGCTTGGGAAATAACCCCAAAGCCCCTCCAGTGCCACCCCTGCCATGGCAGGGACACCTCCCACTGTCCCAGGCTGTCCAAGCCCTGTCCAGCCCGGCCTTGGGCATACCAGGGATCCAGGGGCAGCCACAGCTGCTCTGGGCACCTGTGCCAGGGCCTGCCCACCCTCACATCCCAGAACACAAAGAGTTTCTCAGCAGAGATGAAAGACTGGCAGCCAGTCTCCACAGCTGAACACAGGCCTCACACTTACTTGATATTATGGATTTTTCTTGCAACGATCATTGGAAAATCCACTTCAAAATATTTCCTAGGGAGAAGGTTTTCATCCTGGGAATTGCAGGAAGACACTAGAATTAGGGACACTCAAGTTTCATGTGCACAGGGCAAGACAGAAGCAAAATCCTGAGCAGTTGTGCTTTGGCTTACACTGCCATTTGTAACAGTGGTGTAAGAGTGTCCCACAGCTTAAACCCCTAAAATCCAACAAAAACCAGCTGAGAGATGCTAGAGTGCCCTCTGAGAGCTGAAGGAACTATTGAACACTTTTTTTTTAATGCAATCACAGAAGCCCAGCACAGCTGGGTTGGAAGGGAGCCCTGGTGATCACCCAGCCCAAGCCCTGCCCAGCAGGGTCACCCAGAGCAGGTGACAGGAACGTGCCCAGGTGGGTTGGGTGTCACCTGAGAGGAGAAGGACTCTAACCCCAGAGGAGATCAGTGACACACACACTGCAGCCACGTGTTCTGGGGGAAGGCAAAGCACAGCAAGCTGCCACAGCATCCAGCAGGACTTTCAGCCCTCCCAGGGAAGGAGCAGGGAGGGTTTGCACAGGCTCACCCAGACACTGACCATGTTCCAGCTCTCCTCCAGCCACAGCCAGAGCACAGCCAGCCTGCCAGCACTACAAAAGAGGGGAAAGCTCTTCATTCCACGCTGGCACCGTTGCCCAGCCTGCTGGAGAAGCTGTGCCAAGTCTCCCCTCGCAGCAGTCCCTTTGTGATGGATGCTGCTGCCCGTGCTGGCTGTCAACCCGTGCCTTTCTGAGACGAACCCAGCACTCAGAGCACTCCAGTAACTGCCTCCCAGCTTTTGCACATTCATTACAGCACACCTGCTCTCTGCAAGGACAAAGAACTGGAATTACAGGCCCCAATTCAGCTTTTAAAATCACTGTTACCAAAACATTATATTGGCAGAGCTTTTATAGAAATGCAGGTAAGAGAAAAACTTCACATCTCAGGAAAAAAAAAACAACAAAATAATACTGTCTCTTTTCCACTGAGTAAATGAATACAATAAATTGTGACCAAGCAAAATGTCCCTCAGGCTTCCCTCTAGAACTCAAATTTACCAAAGTAAATGCTAATGAGAAGACAATTCACTCAGAGGCGTGTTCACCCAGAATGATACCATCACACAACACCTGAATAAATTAGTTTCCATTAATTACACACACACAAACACTCCTATATATGGCACAGGGTGCCCAGAGCAGCTGTGGCTGCCCCTGGATCCCTGGCACTGCCCAAGGCCAGGCTGGACAGAGCTTGGACAGCCTGGGACAGAGGAAGGTGTCCCTGACATGGCAGAGGTGGCACTGGATGATTTTCCAGATCCATTCCAATCCAAACCACTCTGTGATTCCATGATTTACATAAATAAACTCACAACTGGAATCCCAGGGACGTGGGGAAAGTGTGGCAGGGAGAGGGAGTGATCCTGCCCCTGCACCCACCCCTGGAGAGCTGCAGGGTCCAGTCCTGATCCCCAGGAAAGACAAGGAGCTGCTGGAGAGGGTCCAGCAGAGGCCACAGAGATGGTTTGGGGTCTGGAGCATCTCTGTAGTGAGGAGAGACTGCAGGAGCTGGGCCTGCTCAGTCTGGAGAAGGGAAGGCTGAGAGGGGATCCCATCAATCCATAAAATCCTTCACAGGGGTGTCAGAGGATGGTGCCAGACAGTTCAGTGACAGGATGGGGAGCAGTGCCCAGGAACTAAAACACAGCAAGTTCCATGCTGACATGAGGAAGAAGCTCTTTGCAGTGAGCTCTTTACAGCTGCCCAGGGAGGGTGTGGAATCTCCCTCAGGAGACATCCCAAACCCACCCAGACACGTTCCTGTGTCACCTGCTCCAGGTGACCCTGCCTGGGCAGGGGGCTGGACTGGGTGGTCACCAGAGGTCCCTTCCCACCCCAGCTCTGGTGGGAGTGTGCGAGAGCTGCTGCTGTGCTGCCCTGGGGGACAGAGCCAGCCTGCAGAGCCCAGAGCAGCCCCTCAGTGGTCCCCCAGCCCCTCAGGAGTCCCCCAGCCCCCTGTCCCAACCAGGCCAGGCCCTGCAGCCTCGTTACCTTCAGCCTCCAGAACAGGGTGTCCATGCCAGCCCCAAGATTCACAATCTGACAGTTGCATTCTGTCTTCTCCAGGAAAGCCTTGATCAGGTAACTGACCCCGTGCACACGAGCATAGTAACCTGCAGCACACACAGAGCTGGGAGTCACCCCTGGCACACAGCTCTCCGTGCTGAACTCTCATGAAGATCCCTAGGCAGTCTGCAGGAAGAATAATGCCCTCTTTTTAAGGTACCTTAGGGCTTTTTTTTGTGTTTTTTAATTACAAACCTCCGTGCACTTATAAAACACAACTCCTTGGGCAAACAAAAGTTTTAGTCAAGTTCCACCTCAAGCAGAGCAGAATAATTCTACACTTGCAGAGAGCCAACTGTCCTGGGTCAAACCAACATTTCTGACTGCTTTGAGGAGATCTTTGCACTGGCACAGCCCATTCAGAACTCAGAAAGCAAAGGAAGAGAGTTTTGACTCACAGACTGATATTTAAAAGATCAGATACAGCATGGAATTACTGCTGTGAAGAAACCTTGTCTCACTCTTTCACATGTTCCCTGCCCCCCAACTCCCAGGGTGCAGGGGTTCTGTCAGGACAGGTGAGGTGTCCCCATCCCCGTTCCAACTTGCCTCTGTTGATCTCAGGTGCCTTCCTTTCTTTGGCTTGTCTCACAAAATACTGGATGTAAGGGTCCTTCCAGTAGCCAACACTCACAGCAAACCTGGGCAGCAGCAGGGAAGAGACATAATTATAAAATAAGGCCCCCAAAATTTACCCTAAAAGATACACATGCTGGAAGGGTCCCTCTGGCCTGGGCATGCACGTGCAGACATGGTTTAAAAATCTGTTCTGTGTGTAGAACTAGTTGAATTAAGAGATTATATAAAGTTTAGTTAGAAATTAGTTAAAAATTTAGTTAGAAAAACCAGCAATTTTAGCTGTTGCCATATTCAGCGAGCATCCCTTTAATGGCCTCTTTGCTACCAGATGAAATTTTGTGACCAAAGACCCAAATCTCAAAAAGCCCCTCCTGGGGGACCCAGAGGATGAACTATCTGCCTGCAGCCCCACAGGCACACGGATGAGCCTCTACTTCTATGACAAGGAGTTGGCACTGATTCCAGAGCTCCCTCACATCGGGTTAGCACCGTGCTGCTCTGCTTGAGCAGAACTCGTGCGTTTTACAGCTGCTTCCCGAAGGCAAAACCTGCAGCCAAGGATGTGCTGCAAGCCTGAGCAGCAGCATGGCAGAGCTCAGTTTGAGATGGACGGGCACTCACTGGCAGAGCTCAGTTTGAGATGGATGGGCATTCACTGACAGAGCTCAGTTTGAGATGGACGGGCATTCACTGACAGAGCTCAGTTTGAAGTGGATGGGCATTCAGCGACAGAGCTCAGTTTGAGATGGATGGGCACTCACTGGCAGAGCTCAGTTTGAGATGGATGGGCATTCACTGGCAGAGCTCAGTTTGAGATGGACGGGCATTCAGTGACAGAGCTCAGTTTGAGATGGATGGGCATTCACTGGCAGAGCTCAGTTTGAGATGGACGGGCATTCACTGGCAGAGCTCAGTTTGAAGTGGATGGGCATTCACTGACAGAGCTCAGTTTGAGATGGACGGGCATTCACTGGCAGAGCTCAGTTTGAAGTGGATGGGCATTCACTGGCAGAGCTCAGTTTGAGATGGACGGGCATTCAGTGACAGAGCTCAGTCTGAGATGGAAGGGCACTCACTGGCAGAGCTCAGTTTGAGATGGACAGGCATTCAGTGACAGCTCAGTTTGAGATGGACGGGCATTCACTGGCAGAGCTCAGTTTGAGATGGACGGGCACTCACTGGCAGAGCTCAGTTTGAGATGGACGGGCATTCACTGGCAGAGCTCAGTCTGAAGTGGACGGGCATTCAGTGGCAGAGCTCAGTTTGAGATGGACGGGCATTCACTGGCAGAGCTCAGTTTGAGATGGACGGGCATTCAGTGACAGCTCAGTTTGAGATGGACAGGCATTCACTGGCAGAGCTCAGTTTGAGATGGACGGGCATTCACTGGAAGAGCTCAGTTTGAGATGGACAGGCATTCACTGGCAGAGCTCAGTCTGAAATGAACGGGCACTCACTGGCAGAGCTCAGTTTGAGATGGACGGGCATTCATGACAGAGCTCAGTTTGAGATGGACAGGCATTCACTGGCAGAGCTCAGTCTGAAATGAACGGGCACTCACTGGCAGAGCTCAGTTTGAGATGGACGGGCACTCACAGCCAAGCACAATAGGGAACCACGCTCATCGCGCCCGGTGCCCATGCCGGAGGGGAGAAGGAAGGCAATGCAAAACCATGGGGCTGGCTCTCCGCGGAGCCCTCACAGCGCTCCGCACGCCCTCCGCTGCCCCGGAGCGAGCCCCGGCTCCTGCTGCCCACCTGTCCCCACCCCTCCTCACCGGGGCTCCCCGCGCGACCCCGCCCGCTGCGGCCCGGGCCGCACGCACGGAGCGCCGGCACCGCGACAGGCCGGGGCCGCTCCCGGAGCCGCCCGAGGCCCTGCGCACTGCCCAGTCTCGCCACGGGGAACAGCGGCGGGCGCTGCCCAGCCGCTGCCCCGGCCCGGTACCGTTTGCAGACGGACGCGTCCTCGCACGTTCCCCGCACCGCCTCGTCCGCCTCGTCGGGGCCGCCGGCGGCCGCCATGGAGCGCGCGGGGCCCGGCCGCTGCCGCCGCCGCTGCGGCCCGCCCCCCGCCGCCGCTCATTGGGCAGCCCCCGCCGGAGCTCGGCGGCCATTGGCCCGTGCGCTTATGGATGTGCGCAGCGCCCAATGAGAGCGCGCGCGTGCAGCGCCTCGCCCAGGAAGCGGCGGCGGCGCAAGGCGAGCCGGGAGCCGTAGTCCGGAGCGGGCTTGCGGCTGTCCGGTGTTTAGCGTTCAGGAGCACACATCATCACGGAATATGATTATCTGCAGATGCTTTTATTGAGAGCTCTGGGAATCAGGGGTACAGACCCAAACCTGACTCCGACATGGCTTTCGAGCTGAACGTATTTTATATTCTATCCTTATATAACTTACAAATTATTAAACTTGTATTTTCCTATTGCATACATTGACTTTATTCAAGCATGAGTTTCTCGTGATCTTTCTCAAACCGCTGAGCGCAGTTTCTCATGATTATTCTTACGATTAAACAGCAATTATATTTAATTACTAGCCAATCATCACATCTAACAATTACACCATTTATCACGTACTACCTACACAGGCGCAGTTCTATTTTCCCCAGGGTCTAAGCTTAATTTTCCTTCTGATCCTAAACCCCCATGATTTTAAAACCCTTCGCTCGGTCCGGCCGCCCCTGCTGCGGCGGGAGGAGCCGCGGGGCAGGAGGAGCCGCGCACCGCCCGGGCTGCGGGCGGGACATCCGGGCCGGCAGCCCGGGCGGGAAGGGGCCGGGCCGGAAGCGGCGGGGGCCGGGCCGGGCCGCGCCGGGCTGGGCCGGGGCAGAGCGGCGGGGCCCGGGCAGCCCGGGGCAGCGGCCGCCGCCATGAAGAAGCAGTTCAACCGCATGAAGCAGCTGGCCAACCAGACCGTGGGCAGGTGGGCGCCGCGGCTGGGACGGGGCGCGGGGGCTGCGCTCCGCGGCCGCGCTGGGGCGAAGCCGCGCGGGGAGCGGCGGGTGCGCGGCGGTGAAGGCTCGGTCCGAGCCCGAGCCGCGGCTCTGCTCGCCCGCACGGGGGTCCCGGTGGCCCCGAGCTCCTCCCCGGGCCCCGCGGGGCCGCCCGCATCGGGCGCTGCTCGTCCGCGCCGCGGCGGCGTTCGTTTCCTCTCGGTTACCCTGCTGCGCTCCTCGCTTTCTCTCCCACCTGAGAAGGCTCAGGGAGCGCCTCTCCGGCGCTTCGCTGCCTCCCCGGGGTTTGATTTAACACCGCTCACAGCGGCCCTGTCGGTGCCACAGCCAGCGGTTTCCAGCTGTGCGAGCCTGGAAGGTTTTTAACTCGCTTAGGCAGCGACACATCCGTGCCCAGACAGGGAAGTGCCCTGCAGCTGCAGCTGGCCCCGAGCTCAGCATGCAAATGTCACCGCACTGCTTCTCTAGCAGAAATCAGTGCACAAACTTCCTTCTGCTTTCAGTAGAGATTTCATTTGAAAATCAGTTTTTATGTTGAGAGTGTAAGTTGAAAGTCTGTGCTGATACAATGGTATAAAGTTGTTATCTGAGTTTATGTCTTGGTGGCCTCCTTTCCAAGAAGTCCCTTAGCGGGGTGATTGTTTTCCTTGGAGCCCACGCAGCCCAGGGCAGGTGTGCCAGCTAATAACGCCCAAGGAGGATATTTTTAATATGTTTGTTTTGCTATTAAAGAAGGAACAACCTCCCAACCGACCTTGTCCTCTGGTTGCCATTTCAGGTGAATCAATGGGTTTTTATGTGGTTGGGGGGATTAGTGGCATTCCCTGTTTGCTCCAAATCCCCAGTGGAATGTGGAGCAGCGCTGAGCAGGATAAACAGCTCGGGGTGCCCCGTGCTGCCAGGGCCGGCTCTCAGGAATGTGGGCAGCGCTGGGCTGGGTGGGGAGCTGGCAGTGACCTTTGGCTGGCTGTGCCATCTGGGCAGGTTCCTCCTCCCCACACCTGTGCCACGGACTCTGCGCTGCCCTGGGCACGCACGGCGTGGGGGAGGCTGCCTTCGCTGGGTGCTGACACTGCTGTCGCTGCTTTTCATTAAAAACCCTTTCAATGGCGCCCAGGCATTTGGTTTTGCAGGTTTGCTACTCATTAATGGGGACTGTTTTAAAAACTCTTTCAATGGCGCCCAGGCATTTGGTTTTGCAGGTTTGCTACTCATCAATGGGGACTGTTTCACGTTGCTCACCTGCTGCTCACATTTCGCATGCCAGTCAAGCGTTCCTGTAGTCACCAGGGCCTTATTTTGTAAAACCCCATAGCTGGGGTGGCTTTTAGCAGGTTTCACTTCCAGGTGTCAGGGCTGAGGCTCTCAAATTTAGTTTGAGAAGCACTGCAGGGCTCATGGAAGGCATGGCAGGCATTCAGCAGGATCTCCCAGGCAGTCGTTCATGTTCTGTTGGGTTGCATTATGTTCTGTTGAGTTGGTGAACTCGTTTGTTAGTTTTTAGCACTGGGATGGAGCAAGTAGATGTGTCCTGCGGCAGGAGAATCCCTGTGGCTGTGTGAGTGCCTGAAGAGGGGATGGCTTAGTGTTCCAGGGCCCTGCAGGGAAGGTGATGCTCCCAGGAGAAGCAGTTTGGGGTCTCTCCATCCCTGGGGCTGGTCCCTGCTGGCTGCTGCAGCTCCTGGTGCTGGGTTTGGAAGGGGTGGCTCCTCCTGCTCTGCTTTTCTCTCACTCAGAGGTTCCTGGGCTGTGGGAGAGCAGCCACGTTCCCCTGAGGTCAGCAGGGCTGGGAGTCCTGGGGTTGTTGCCCTAATAAAGGAAAATAGTTTACCCTTAAAAAAACTTATAGATAAAAAAAAATACAGCTTCGTTTTTTAGTTTATTAAAATACTATAAAACTCATGGTTTGTGAAACTATAATGTAGATAAAAACGAATAAACTTCTGAATCCAAACAAAAAATACCATCTCACACATTTAATCCCAACCCTAACAAAAAAAAGATAAAACTACACAACTCCACAAGAAAGTTGTGAAGTCTGAGTGAAAGGAGGAATGATACAGCCAGCTTCCAGGGGTCCCATCCTTGGACCCCAAATATCAGACCTGGCATCAGGGAAGTAACACCTTCCTATGGGAAATAAGAAAGGATGGGCAGGAGCTTTGATGGAGGAATGGCATTTATGAGAAGCCTGTGAGTCCACAGGTAGAATTACATGAGTTATGAAATACATGTAGGAAACTAATTAAAGAGGGGATTAGCTCAGTGGAACAGGATTCCACAATAATTAATAGATGTGTTAAATATTTTTCAGCAATTACCTCATGGATCTTCTTGGCTGCCTTAAGTGTTCAATCTGCTGCTGAGGACTTTATATTTCATATATTGGACAGATTTGTTGTCAGTGCTGCGGAGGGGAGCAGCACAAGCTGTGGGAAACCTAAAAATGAGATATCAGAGCTTGGGCAGGGTGGCTGAGGCACAGCCTGGCACTGGAGGTGGCATGGCAGGGTGATCTCAGGGCAGGCTTAGCTGGAGGAGGAACTGGGAGTCCAGGTGTGTGCTGGTGCTCGTGGCATCCTCCAGGCTCTCACACCCAGTCAGGACAATTCCTAAAAAGCAGGGCTGGGGCCTGCAGGTGAGCAGAGGCATGGCTTGCCAGGCAACCATCAGCTGATGATTTCCTGAGCTGAATTAATGCATGAGCTGAATTAATGCATTGCCATAAAGTGGCACCTTGCCCACAAGAGGCACAGGGCTGATCACCCAGAGCAACGAGCCCAGAGCTGACTTTGTCTTGAGCTACATCCTCAATCCAGCTGCAAACAGCTGGGAAGTTTCAGTTAGGCTGAAAATGTTAGCTGGGGAGAGAGTGGAGAGGAAAGGGAACAAGTTTAATTCTGAACTTCACGAATTTCAGGTGGCCTGTGATTCCTTAGAGGCCACATGCTGGCCTTGCTTTTGATGGGATTTCTCTCCTAATTCCTCTAAAGCCTCATCTCTGTGGAGGCCCAGGGCCTGGATCCACTGGAACAGCTGGGCACAGAGCAGCTGTGACTGGTTTAGGATCTGCTGTCTCACAGCTTTGAGGTGACCTTGTTCCTTCTCTTGGGATGCTTCCTGAGCAGATCCTCACTCCAGCAGAGCACCTGAGTGTTAGGCTCAGAAATTTAAGTGATATTATGTTTGATGTCAGCAAAGTATTTCTTCACGTATCTACGAGGGCTTGTCTTGGTTTCCATACCCTTTTATAAATTACAAATGAGACAGATTTGATTAGAAGCTTGGGAATATTCTCCTTTATAGCTACAGTCATCCCTAATGAAAATAAATGTTCGAAGCTATTGTCATCAAAGCTTTGCACTGATACACTAATAAGCATTTGAACTCCATAGCTGAGTAATTTCCATGAGGAATGAGCCCATGGAGAGGTCTGGATCGTGCTGTTTGCTTACAGAGCTCAGGTTGGTAATTAATGACATTTCAGGCTGTGACAATCTCCACGAGCTGGGCTTCCAGCCTCTGGGGACCCGCCTGCTGCTGCTGCCATCAGGTTCTTTCTTCATCCTTTAGGTGCAATCCCTGAGCACCATTCTGATTAAAAATTATTCCAGACAACTGCTGGGGAGGTTTGGGTCTGGTGAAATCACCCAGGATCAGACAGGTGGATTTTCTTACTGCCTTTGCTGGGAGAGATACTCGATCTGCCCTGGGGCTCCTGCAGTAATTTAAACCAGGGACAGGCAGCTCTGACTAATTAGAAATCTGGAAGAGCCCACAGAGTGCCTCAGAAGGCTCTGGTTTTATGTGAGAGGCTGACTTACTGTAGCTCCTGTGCTCATTTCCCACTGCTCAAATACAACTCCTTGTGTACAAATAGGTTTTTCCAGGCCCTGTGCTCATGGCATTGCTGTGACTCACCAGGAGTTTTGGAACATGGCTTTTAATAGCTCATGTCCTGCATAAAAGTTACTGTGCTGAGCTATATTTAGTGTTTCTTCAAGCCACTTGGCAATGTTCGAGTCTTGAGTTGGAATTGGAGCTATAACATAATTATTACATTAAAGCAAGTTATGTTAAAATGCCTGATATGGAATTATTTTACAAGGGGGAGCTGCCTGCATTTATCTGTGCATGGAAAACCTGCTGGAAAGCAATAATTTCTAGTAATACTTCATGGAAAATGTGGATGGTCTAAATTATTCCTTTTTTTTAACTTGCTAAAGCATTATCCATTGATTCTTGTCTTTCCCAGGATTGCTCTGCCTATTATTACTTGAGGGAAGTTGTTCTGCTTCTTCATGTTGTGTTGGTAGTACTTTGAAACTCACTTTTTCAAGTGTCCAGGGTGGTAAAACAAGAGTGTGTCCATCTCTCTCAATACTTCCATCAGCATAACATTAACCCCACAGTGCCATTTAATAGCAAAGAATTTCTTCTTTAATGTTTTTCTGGTTTCGTGTGGGAGGAAAAAAATTGAAGATGACCCCAGTAGTTGAAAATTTCTGGCTCACCCAAACATCCTTTAATAGAAGTTAAATCTGCTGAGTGTTATTTACTTGCACTACTTGTTGTGTTTGGCAGAGATATTTGAAGAAGTGGTAAACAGGGTTGAAATATTTCATATTTACGGGGAGTTTGCAGGTTGGCATTTGTCCCCATCGGAGTGCTCATGAAACGAAAAACTCATTTCAGTGTTTATAATCGTTATCTTAAGCATTTCCTGTTTATCTCCAAATGAAGTTCCAGGTCTCTAATTAGGAAATTGAATTAGATCTTTCTGGATGGCAGCTGAATCCAATGATGGGTTTGAAGGAGTCTGAGTGGATGTAATTAGGGGGCTGCTGCTCCTGAGCAGGGTTTGGGGCTGCAGGCCAGCCCTGGTGGGAGCAGAGTGTGAGGAATGACAGCCCAGGGCTCGCTGCTGGAATGAACACCTGGGGATGGGGCTGTGGCACAGGCAGCACGGCAGAGCTGCACTGGGGCTCTGCACAGCCCAAAACTCAGCCCAGTGCAGCTCCCATGCAGGCTGGGAGCAGGGAGAGAGCTCAGTTACCCCAGCAGGCTCAGCAAAGCCTCGGTATCAGCACATTTATCTGTTTCCTGCACCCTTTGGGGACCTGTGACACAATGTAATGGCTTGTGCAGCTTGGGAGATGGATTTTTCTACCAGGACAAACTTCCAATTATAGAAAAACAGCTATTCTGTGTTCAGAGTTTGGGGCTGTGCTTGTGGCCAGACTTGGCACCCGTTGGGGGGTTTGGGACTGTATTATCACAGTCACAAACCACAGATGAGAGAAATCATTCCAGAAATGGATGCTAGCTGCTGGATCCAAGCTGTGGTCTAGGCTGAATTTTGTGAGCATGTCTGTTAATCCCATTGATTAGTGTCCCCTTCAAAGCAGGCTGCTGAAGCCAAAGGAAAAACCACCTGAATGTACTGAAGGTGAGAACTTTGTAGTGAGTTTATTGCAGACTTCTGTCCAGTGGAGACCCGTGAGGCTGAGCTGCTGCTCTGGTGAGCTGCTGGATCGCTGTGCTGGAACCCCTGGGAGGACCAGAGGTTCTGGCTGTGAACAGGGAAGAAAACAACATATTCTGGCCTAGTTCTGGTATTCCTTTAGGTTTTGTAAAGGCAGTGAGTGTATCAGGATCTTGTAATTCCTCATGGGCCAAGATGATCTCATGTTTAAAGTCCAGGTCATGAAGAGTGCTGAAGATCAGACACCTCAGAAATTACTTTGTGTTTTTAAGAAGCTTCCCTCTCGTACCCTTACAAGGGCAGCACCAGGTTTTAAATCAATGAGTAAGGAGTTGCTCAGCCCTCAGTTTGAAAGCCTCATGGCTTGTGATCTGCTTCCAGACCACATGAAACCTGGGAATGCCCTGCCCGGGCTGCCTGGCCTTGCCCACGTCCAGAAGCGGTGACGTGGGCAGGGTGTGATGCCCAGGGATCCCGTGGGTGGCATTTCCCAGCTCCGAGCCAGGGGTGGCATCTGACAGCTCCAGGTTTTCCCAGAGTCCCCCCTAGCCTGGGGATGTCATTCCTCCTTGACCTGTCTCTCCCCATCCTTCTGACCAGCTCTTCCAGGTGCTGGAAGGCCACCCCAAAGCTTCTCTTAACCAGAGAGAACTAAACAACAAACTAAACTTTGTTTACTTGACTAATAAGTTGTTGTGAATTCCAGTAGGAACCAGCTGAAGCTGTTGGTGAAAAGAAAGAAGTAATTACATAACTTTGTGTGCTATTTTTGTGTCAGGTGCTGAGTGGGCAGTGGGTAAAATATTTGAGATTTTTGTTGCAGAAAAAGAAATGAAAAGGTTCCAAGCTGGGGGATCGGGGTAGTATTAATTGCCTGCTCGCATGCGTGTCCTCTTCTCCTTTGGCTGTGTTTGAGCTGCTCTTGATGAAGCAGATGAGAGGGCTGATAAAATATTCACAATCCAGACAGACACCGTGGGATCAGCTGGGTCAGCTCGGGCTCCCTGTTCTGCCAGGCTCAGGAGGGTGT
Organism: Lonchura striata; assembly: GCF_050655825.1. Lineage (NCBI taxonomy): Eukaryota > Metazoa > Chordata > Aves > Passeriformes > Estrildidae > Lonchura > Lonchura striata. The sequence goes on from NC_140716.1 coordinate 1,134,118, forward strand.
GAGGATAAAGGGAGCCTGTGTCTCGAGAAAGCCTGGTCCTACAGTGCCTTGAAGGGGAGAATAAAGGGTCCTTTTTCAGTGCAGGTGACTCCCAGGTGGGTTTGGGTGCAGGCCAGCGGGAAGGGCAGCGCTGAAGCTGGCACACTGTGCCCGTGGCACGGCACAGAACCACAGCCTGAGTCACCATTCCTGGCTGGAGCTGCCCAGGGAGCTGGGAGTGGGAAGGGATTTTGTCCATGGGGCACATCCAGGCTGGAGCTTTTGGTACCTGACATAGCAGCAGGATAGGGAGGGAAGAGTTCACCTGGATCTGCTTTAGTGGCAATGGCTCAGCTGAAGGCTCAGGAGGTGCCTCTTGTCCTCCTGATATTTATTCATACAAAGTAATCCCCACCACGGATGATTCCTTAATTCTGGCTTGATCTGGTGGGGGTTCTTCAGAGTGAATAATCTTAGTATCAGGTTATGCCCAGAGTCAAAATCTTGAAATAGTCATGATTTGATCTGCTGAAATAGCCAGAAGTGATGTAAGAGTCTGCTTCAGCCTGATGCTGTAATGGGATACACTTGGAATTAATGAAGGCAAATGTATTTCTTAGACACTTGCATGTTATTTTAAGATTATGATAAGGGATCTGTGGCAGAGCTGCTTGTTAGAGGTCATTGTATTAACGATGAAATGCCAAATACCAGGATCTTTCTGGGAAGGGGTTAAAGGAAAAGTTTAACCCCAAAAAGTCTTTGGGTATTAGAAATGTTTTCTAATACAGAGTTTGTAAGAAGAAAGGAATTTTAACTTAAATGAAGCAGCTCCAATTTTTGGCATTTAGGAGAACCTCCAGCCCTCAGTATTGGGCCTTGTCTGAGGCAGCAGTTGTCCTGGCACAGATCTGATCTGAAACCATGGGAGTTTGATTAAACACCACTTAAACTGCCTAAGGAAGTCTGATGGCAGTAATTCAGAACCAAGTGCCTTCACAGCAGCTGGTGGTGACATACCAAGTGATTTGGATGGATTCCTGTACTAGATTCCTCACTTTTCAGGCTGTTTGACTGTTGTAGGTACCAGTCTTGAAGGCTAAACTCCATCCTTGGTCTCTTCCAACCCAAACCCTTCCAGGATTCTGTGCTTTTGATTCAAATTTATTCCTCAGGAACCAAACAGCCTCGGAGACGTGGAGCTGGCAGCTGCTGTTCCACGGGACAGTGGGGATGCTTGTGCAACTCCTCCTTCTCACCAGGAAACAGCTCCTCAGGCCGGGCCAGCTGGGTGAGGTCACCAGCGCTCCTCTCCCGAGGTGGAGCCTCTTTTCCTGGACAGGGATTGTTGTCTGCTGGAGCTGATTGCTCTGCAGCGTGCCAGGGACATCCTGGAGTGGCTGCAGGGAGAGAATCCAAGGGCCACGATGGCCAAACGGCCTTGGGGGCAGAAGGGTCAATAAAGGAGGAGTTTTTCCTTCTGTCCTGCACATTGTCCTGTGCTCCACATTGCTGCAGTGATTTTTTTGTATACATAACCTCACTGGTTTCTCAGGATCCCAGTGATGCTTCCAGAGTAAAATTTAAAATGAATTAAAGGCTAAGTGGTAGCTTGTATAGCTGAATATTGCACAGACAAGGTAGGTCGCTGGTGAGAGCTGAAAATGCTCTTGTACACACAGGTAACACATCCTCCATGTTTAAAGCTAAGAAAGCTCCTTTAGCCAGTGACAGGAAAATTAATTTCAAAGGTGGGCTGGTTTTTAGAAGATAAATTGTCCTGCAGGCAGTTAGAAAAGTCACAGCTGAGATATGGCGGTGGGAAATACAGCAGTTACTCAAATGCAGTCTCTTCACATACCAATATCAAGCAATTGTTAGGAAACATCAATCCCCAGATTAAAAATTCTATTTTCTGTAGGAAATGAAGCTGATAAAAAACCCCATATTCTCACACAGAGAAATCAGTGTGTGAGCTGAGCTTGCAGCCCCTCTTTAGGTTGAGCATTGAGCTGCTCTGCCCTGCTGCAGAGTGATTTCACACACAGATTAAGTGTTCTGAGCTGCTGGGTTTTGCAGAGCAGAACAGCAAGCTGAAGTAATCCTGCTTTTGTAACAGCAGGTCCAGGCCTGTGTGAAGTGCAGGATCATAAACCTGATTTCCTCAGCAGCAAGGGCTGAGCTGACTTTCAGTTTGGAGCCTCGTGGCAGTGGCCTGTGCCTGGCACATTCTTCTCTCTCTCAGGATTTTTCATAGAGGAGCAGAGAGAAGAAAGAGAAAACAATTTCTATTTCTGTTCCTTGTTTTCCCATGTGGAATGTGTTTGGAGAATTGTTTCCCTGGGGTGAGTGCTTGGTTGGATTCTGGTGAGGATTGTTTGAGCTGATGGCCAATCCAACCCACCTGGGGCTGGGCTCTCAGAGAGGGCCAGGAGTTGTGAGTTAGGAAGAAGTAAGTTTGTAGTTGTAGTATCTCCTTTAAATAGTATATTAATGTGTTATATTATAGTTATAATGAAGGAATCATTCGCCCTTCTGAGCTGGAGTCAGCCACCAGCACCTCTCCCCAGCTTCAGCTGCACTCCTGACACGTGCTGGGCACTCGGGGCTCTGCGTGTGCTGTGTGCAGGCAGCAGCAGAGCAGGAGCCGTGCCCATGCCCTGGATCCCAGGGGTGCCAGCCCTGCCAGGCCTGGCCCCTCGTGCAGAACACCCCGGGGGCTCAGCCGTGAGCTGTTCATCACGGCGTGCTCAGGAAATGGGCGCAAAGGCTCCCTTGTGAAATCCTGGGCACAGTGAATAATGCCTGGTTTGTCCCCAGCTGACTTATAGAGCTTCAGATCCCCCAACTAACTCCTTTGCAGCCTTTTTGATGTTATTTCAATGCTTCCAGCTCCTCTTTCCACCCTGACTTTCTATTCCTGCTTCTTTGTTCTGCCTTTTCTGCGTTTCCTTGTTTTGCTTCTGGTGTTGGTTCAGTTTGGTTCCTTCTCCAAGGCTTTCTCTCGCCAGTTTTGTGAGTCCCCAGACTTAAAATAGATCAGGCTGGGCAATACAGTAAGAAAGAGCAGTGTTATCTTTGGTGAAATAATAATTTCTAGACTGGAGTTTTTTGACACTTAAGCAAGACTGAAGCCATTGAATCCCTGGGTGCCCTATGCCAGGGCCTCATCCCCTTCTCAGGGAAGAACTTATTTTTTAATGTCTAATCTAAACCTATTTGCTGTCAGTGTGAAGCCATTCCCCCTTGTCTTGTCGAAGTTAACAAAAAAAGGAACTAAATATGCAAAAAATGCCCAGGGTTTTTTCAGCAGTTCAGTGAATTTTGTTCGTTCCTGTAGTGCATATTTTTCCTATTCAGACATGTCTGTCCTGTAAAAAGCTTGTCTGTGGAAAAGGCAGTGCTGCTTCTTGGAGTCCCTTCCAGCAACTGACAATGCAAGACTTCTGGGAAAAGAAATCACGAAGCTTAAAAATGTCTGGAGTCGGTGCTAATGCACCTGTCCCGCGGCCAGAGAGGGAATTGGGATCAGTTTGGAAGTTCAGGAGATGGTGGAGGGTGCTTTGGTAGTTTTTTAAATTCCCTTTTCACACATGGAGCAGTTCTCATGCCAGCAGGTGGTTTGGGAAGGGGACTGCACTCCTTAGCTGTGCCAGCTGCCAAAGGCACAATGGGAACCCCTGAGCCCTCCTGGTATCCTGAGCCTGTTATCTCCTCCTGTTATCTCCAACCTGTGGCTGCAACGGTGCCAAGGGCCCTGCATCAGTGCTCTGCATCCATGCCCAGTGCCCTGCATCAGTGCCCTGCATTGGTGCCCAGTGCCCTGCATTGGTGCCCAGGGCCGTGCCAGCCTGGTTCCCAGCTGCCCTCCCTTTGTTCCATCCTTGGAGCTCGCAGCCCTGGCCCGGAGTGGCAAACCCTTTTCTCCAGGCAGGCGTGTTCCTGGAGCTGCTGACAGAGGGGTGCTCCTGCGGGCAGGGAGAGGAGCAGGAGGACACAGCCACTGTGCCAGCAGCTCTGCCAGCTGCTGTCACCTCCTGGAGCGAGACGTGGGCCCCGGGCTGCAGGTCAGCAATCAGTTTAGGCTGATCTTAGGTGGCTGCTGCTGCTGAAAGGGACAGATTTCCCCGTCCCTCTCTGGGGACAGATTTCCCTGTCCCAATCCAGGGACAGATTTCCCCATCCCTCTCCAGCCTGTACTGGTGCTGCTTCCCCAGCCCACGGCCGAGGAGAGGACACCTGGAGCCAGTTTGTTGGGTGGGTATGATGGCAGCCCGAGCTGCTGCTGCAGGAGGCCTGTAAGGACCTGCAGCTGCTGCAGGAGGGCTGGAAGGACCTGCAGGGGAGCTGTAAGGACCTGCAGCCACTGCAGGAAGGCTGTAAGGACCTGCAGGGGAGCTGTAAGGACCTGCAGCCACTGCAGGAGGGCTGGAAGGACCTGCAGCTGGCACTTGGCACGGGAATGCTCCAGGCAGGGCCCTGGAAGGACAGAGGCTGTGGGAATTGAGTCGGGGCAGTGCAGCGCTTGCTCCGTGGGTTTGGCACGGGGTGACTGCAGCTGGCACACACCTGGGTGCCCAGGTGAGCAGCCCTGGCCAGCTGCTGGCCCCCGTTCTTGCTCCTGGTGCCCAGGTTAAATTTCACCTGGAGCTGCTGCCGTGGCCCGAAGCACAGGAATCCCTGTTCTGGCAGCACCTACTGTTTTGTTGGCACACAGGGGTTGTAAAATTATACCTGACATTCAGGAATAACAATCCAGGAATTATTTAGGTTGCATTCTGCTGGACTGTGTCTTATAGCAGAACTGTACCCAGCTAATTTGACATAAATGATTTTGCATAAGTAAGAGGTTGCAGTAACAAGGTTCTCCGCTTGCTACGGAGAGACCTTGTGTGAGAATAAACTTTTAAATGTAAATAAATACCTGGAAGTTAAATATTAAAAGCAGTTACCAAGACATGGTGTGGAGTGTGTTTGTGTACCTTTTTTTAAAATAAATTATGTTAATAAACTGACATGTTTGGAAAGCTCAAGTTCTGTAGTAAAGTACAGCATAAGACATGTTGATTGGAGTACTTAAGGGGGGAAAAAGCAAAGCATAGGAAATACATCAATATTTGATAAGCTGCACCAGAAACTTTAAGAAGTTAGTCTTAGATTCTTTGGGGTTTTTTGGTCACTAATGTATGACAGCTCGTCACAGGACTTTTCTTTGGGAACACAGCATGAGACCAGTGCTGGACTTTAGCAGTTAGAATGTTAATCCCCTGCAGCAGCACTTCGCCTTTCCTTCAGAAGCTATTAATAGTTTCACCAATCAAAGGCACTTTTTCAAAGGAGTCACATTGTTATTTGCTGACAGAGGTTTGGGGTTTTTCAAAGCCAAAAAAAATATGGGGATTAGCTTTAATGGCTGTGACTTGTCCCAGGTATGAAACAGGAGGAAAGCAGTCGGTATTTGATTTGCTGGGGTAGCAGGTGATTGGAAGAACTGAATTGTACATTTTTATTTGTACCCAGAAGTTTACAAGCTGTTGGACTCATCAGGCTGCTCACTGAAGCATCGCTTCCTCCTCAAACAAAACTGCTCTAAGTGGGCTTCTACTTTTAGACCACAATTGTATTTTTGCCTGTAGAAAGTTCAGCTTAAGCTCATCTCAGATTTGCAGTGCTGTGGCTTGAAGTGATCTACGCAGCTTTGCTAGGCTGAAGGCAGCAGTGCTTTTGTTGAGCTGACAGTGTTTGGTGAGCTCTCAAGGTGTGATACTAAAACCACTCAGTGAGTGTTCTACAAGGAGGAGCTGTGCAGGGCCTTGCTGTAGTGCCTGTCCCTCTGAGAGTGGCCTGAAATAGGATTTGGCTTGAGCTGTGCTTGTTCCCCAGGGCTAAATTTGCTGCCTGGCTCCAGAGCCCAGCCTTGGATCCATTGCACTGGGCAGGAATTTCAGTCCCCTCCTGGGGTTTCTGCATCACTGAAGCATCTGTGATCACCAGATTTACAATTAAATCCATTATGTACAGAAACATACATTTTTAATTTGGGTGAAAAATATGAATAGGAGGCAAACTAAAAGCCATGTTGATGGCTGGTTGTGGTGTTCCCTAAATACTAATACTGAAAGTGAGTGGTGACTAGCACCTGACAGCATTCTCTGAGTTATTTTTGAACATTTGAAACCCACATCAGAATACTGATGTTTACCTTTGGTCATGCTGGTTTCCATTCAAAAATGAGCCTAAGGTCAAACGGGCAGGAGTGACTTGGTGGTCCTGAAACACCTTAGAGTTGTATTTTCTGTGGAGTTTCTCTTGGTGAGTGTTAGAAAAGCAAACCTTTCTGAAGGAAAATTGTCATCTAATTCTGGATTCCTTGTTTTGGAGCAGAGCTGCTGATTCTTTGGTTTTTCCTGGCAGCAAGTGCTGCCTATTGTATGTGGAAAGCAGGCAGGATGTGCTGCCAGCCTGCCAAGGTGCTCGGTGTTACCTCACCAGCAGGCTGAGCTGGTTACTCCTGGTAACAAACACAGCCTTTGTTTGAGGAAAAACCACCCAGCAGGGAAGGAATTCCGTCTCCAGTTTGGGGTGGATGTCTCCTTGCTTCCACTGAAACCTCTCCAGGGTTGTGGGCTTGTCCCTGCCCTCCCTTGGCATCAGCTCTGCCAGGGCCCCCACCCAGCTCTGGGTGAGTCAGGGTTTGGTTCCAGGGTGACATTTCAACTGAGTCACTCCTGCTGCTGGCCCTGGCCAGGTTTTTATGGCTCATGTGTCAGGTTTGCTCTCCTTCCTTCCTGGTCAGCCTTTCAGGAGTGTGGATTTCAGAGAATCCTGCAATGGTTCGGTTGGAAGGGACCTTAAAGCCCGTCCAGTGCCATGGCAGGGACACCTCCCACTGTCCCAGGCTGTCCAAGCCCTGTCCAGCCTGGCCTGGGGCATTTCCAAGGATCCAGGGGCAGCCCCAGCTGCTCTGGGCACCCTGTGCCAGGGCCTGCCCACCTCCCAGCCAGGAATTCCTTCCTGTATCCCATCCATTCCCTCTGACAGAGGGAAGCCATTCCCCAGGCCCCTGTGAAGTCTCCTGCAGTGGTTCTGTAGCTTTGTCCTGCCTTGGAGATCAGCCCTGCATCATCAGGGATGCCCCAGTGATGGGCAGGACCAGGGGGCTCTCAGATGCTCTTTACATGAAGCATTATAGATGGAAATGTGAACTCTTTCCTGATGGATGATAAACACTTTTGTCTCAAGAATTCCCATCTGCTCTTTCCAGATGTTCAGAGAAGAGTTCTGGCCTGGAAGCTGCAAAGTGGCCAAGTGAGGGGATCAGTTTTTAACCTGTGGGGTGGGAGCTGTTCTGCCCAGCCAGGCTTTGAGCTGCAGCAGAGCCCAGTGGCTTGGCTGAGCTCCAGGCTAGGTCAGAACGAAGGGAAAAAATAAAGGGGATTAAAAGTAATCATACTATAAAGCACTCTGACAGGAGTTCAATTAGGGGCACGTGGAATGCATTTTTAAAATATCACAGCAAGCTAAAGTATTGTGATTAACATGTCTAGAATAAAAAAAATACAGTCTTTTCCTGTAAAACCAATTGGATTTTTGCTTGGAGTGAAATAAGGCTGTGCCACCTGCAAGTAGGAAATGGCCACCAGCATTTCTGTTCCACATCCTATTTCATGCTAAGTACTGTTTTCAGTGTCTTGAAAAGAAAATTTGCCTGAAGAACCAGCAGCTTTGTTAAAATGGCATTTATCAGTGTCCTGGGATGACGGGGCTGGCTGTGCTCAGGGTTTGGTGAGCCTGGCAGCTGAGCTGTGCTTGGAGCCTGCCCTTCACTGCCTGTCCCAGCCTGGGCTGTGTGTCCCCAGGGTGGGCTGGGTGTCCCAAGGGTGGGCTGGGTGTCCCCAGGGTGGGCTGGCTCTTCCAGCCTGGGCTGGGCTCAGGGTGTCCCATGGGGAAGGCAGCTCCAGGCTCTCCTGGCTGGTGGCCACTGACCAGCACTGCTGGGCTTGGGGACGTCCTTGGGAACGCTCTGCAGCTCAGGCTTCCAGTTCTTGCTTCCAGAATATTTCTTCACTGCTTCAATTAGATAAGATGCAAATAAGCCATAAGAAGGGCTGAGGACAGGAGTTTAGTAGTGAAAAAGAAAAAGTGTTCTTTTTTTAGAAGTTTGCTGCTTCCCTGATTAGCTGGCAGGAGGCATTACCATCCCTCGAAGCTGCAGTGGGATGGAAACTTCAAACTGGTCATACCTGTAATTCCAGGGAGACAGAGGTTAATTCCAAAGGAGACAGAGGTTAATTCCAGGGAGACTGAGGTTAATTCCAGGGAGACAGAGGTTAATTCCGAGGGAGCCAGGTTCCTTTGATGGTTTGCTGCTTTCCCCTGTGCAGAGAGGAGATGGGCTGTGCTGCTATCACAGTTTTCTCTTTCAGGGTTGTGATCACTGAAAAACAACATTATTTAGTGGCTCTTTCTTGGCTTCCTTATTAAAGGTGGAATGTGGGCCTGCAGGAAGGGCGAGGTCTTCCCTCTCTGCACTTCCCACCCTGACATCATCACCAGGGGCTGTTGTGCCTCTGCCTGGCCCCGCTCCTGCTGCCACCCAGGGCTGGGGAGAGCATCCCACACGGGGACAGCTGCACCGTCCCACCGGGCTCCAGCTCCTGCACAAACCAGAGCACTTGGAGGAAAATAAACACAGTCATTTTGCACTTCACAGAATGATCCGTAGGATGAGGGTGACCACACTTTAATTGGGAACAAAATCCTGCTAGCACAGTGCTGAGCCATCAGTGGATAGAGTATCCTAGGAGAAAGGAGGGGAAAGAGAAATAAAACTCTGTATTACTCTAAAATCATATGGAAGCTCTATTCTAATGTTTGAGGGGGTTTGAATTAAAGTTGTGGTTACAGCAGAGTGGGTTATGCAGGGATAAATATATATATATAAGTAATAAGTATAAACAATTGCTCTCTAACAGGATGTAATTTCCGTCAGATGGAATATTTCTGTTTGGGTGGGAGAAAAGTTTATCAATATTGTCTGTGTTTTCCTCAAAAAATAAATATTCCGGTGCTGTCAGAGTATTTGAGCTGCTTTTGCCTGAGTCTGGCTGAGGTTTTGAGCTTTTACTTTATTCTGGCATTTAATTATTAAACACCTTATGGTTCACAATTAGTTGAAGCAGACAGCGTGCTGTAAAATTGAAGTCAAATAACTGCTTTAAAACACCGACCCCAAGCTGGAGGAATGTTGTCCTAGGAGGCTTTTGGCACGTTCAGCTGCTGGGGCTGATCGGGGCGCAGCCTGCCGTGCATGCCCCGGTTGTTTGACAGATTGCAGGGTCTGATAAAGCCTGGAGCAGCTGAGGGACTCTGGCAGCAGCAGGGGAAACTCTCAGAACAGGAAGAGAGCGCCCTGGAGTCCCTCCAAGTGCTCCTGGTGTAGCTGTGTAGTAACGGGTGAGCAGCACAGAGGGAGAGATCAGCGTGCACTGAATTGATCTTTATTTTATAGGCCTGGCAAAGGGAGACTCAATCACTGTTAGAGCCAAAGAGCCAATAACAAATAAACCTGTGTCAACACAAACCAATTTCAAGTTTGTGTAAACTGGGCTGACAAAAGGCGTGGAGGTGTGTGAGTAGAGACAGGAGCGTGTGTGCAGCCTTTGGCTGCAAGTGTGTGCAAGCCACCAGGGGTTTTCTGTGGAAGGCAAACCTTCCTGGGAATACCCCTGACTTCTGCTGAGCTTGTCAAGTACCAAAGCCTCTGCTTTAGTGTTGGGAGCTCAGGGTGAGGGGATGGGTGGGAGGTTTTTGGTGGAGGCTGTGTGCATGTTGCTATTGGACATGGAATGGGTGCACAGGAGCTTGGTAAGTTCAAAGGAGAAAAAGAGAAATTTTATCTGAACATCTAGTATTTATAGAATTCTAAAGGTGACCGTGGATTGGAGGATAGAATCACCACCTCTCCAACCACACTGGTCAAACCAACAGTCTATCAGTTCTGTCTTCTCATAAAGAAGAATATAAAACAATCATTATTTACATGAACAGTGTGTGAGAACTCCAGTAGAAATATGCAAACATTATCAGAATATTATAACTTATTAAAGAAGTTTTATGAGAACTTTAAAACTTTTAAAAGAACTATAAAAGAAAACCTGGCACTTTTGAAAATCAGGGCAGCATGTGTGTGGGGGGCTAAGGGAAGCTTCAGGCTGCCAAGGGACAAAGCTCTGCAGGGCTCCAATGCAGAGAGGATGGTGGCTCGTGCTCTTCCCATGGGTTTCAGTTCCTTTACACCCAGGTTCCCTTTGTTTCAGGTTGCTCCATGTGCAGCTGGGAAACACCATTTGGAGTTTGGTGCAGAGGATTTGTGCTGCAGCCTGGGCATCCCAGGCTGTCAGGACATCCCAAACTCCCAGTGCCACAGTGAACGTGGTGCTGGAACTCAGAGCTGGGCATGTTTTGTTGGAGTTGTTGGGGCCATCTGTGCCCTTGACTGTGCCAATTGTCTGACAGTGGTCTTTTTTCCTCCTCCCTCAGGGCTGAGAGAACAGAGGTACTCAGTGAAGACCTGTTGCAGGTATTGTATCATGCTTCATATGTATTTTTCTCAGTTCTGTGATGTGTGAGCCTCCTGAGGTTTGTGGAGTACCTAACGTGGGGGGAAATACTGCACGTGTCAGGGGTGGAACCCTGAATGTCTTTGACTTTTCAGCACCTGGAAAAACGGGTACATTCTGAGTCAAAAAACTCAGTTACTTCAGTTTCTGAGTCCAATCCCATGGCTTGGTGGAGTGGAGGAGGAACCATCCTGCTTTTAATGAGATGAACAGGCCTGCTGAGCCCAGGGGCCATGGTGCTGGGGATGTGCCAGTGTGTGTGGGGAGGAGGAAACCCTGGCTGGGCACAGCTGGCTTCTGCCCTCACTGCTTTCACCTGAACAGATCAGCTGGGCCTTAACAGAAGTGGCACAAAAGCCATTCCAGCTCTCACTGATAAAGTCTGTTACTGCTTTAAGTGAGTGTGCAAATGCTTCTTGTTTAGCTGTGATCCTTGTTCTCAGATTTGTCATGCTGACATCGATTTGTTTGCAGACTTGTCATCTTTGTGCAGATTTATCATCTCATCAAACACGACTTTCGTGGTGGAATTTAAACTGCAACTGTCACATTAACAAGGGTGACTGATTCCATGGAGCAAATTTGCCTGCAGACTTGTCCCACTTGTCTTCCTCTGGTTGTGAAGGGTTTATGAAGAGAACACAAACTGGTGAGGGAAGGGAGGCTGGCTGCTCCTGGCACCTGGAGTGTGGAGGTCATTTCTGATTAATTCCAGAGCCCCTCAGCCTGCTGGAGCTCAGAGCCTGCAGGTGGAACAGGGAGGATGGCAGATGATGGAAGTGCCTCTGGTTCAGAGCTCTGCAGCTTCAGGAGGCAGCTGAGGGAGTGTGTCAGCCCTCAGTCATGAACTCAGCACAAATACACAGAATTACAGAATCCCAGGCTGCTTTGGGGTGAAGAGGACCTCAGAGCCATCCAGTGCCACCCCTGCCAGGACAGGGACACCTTCCCAGGCTGTCCAAGCCCTGCCCAGCCTGGCCTCGGGCACTGCCAGGGATCAGCCACAGCTGCTCTGGGCACCTGTGCCAGTGTAATGGTGACCTGAAACATTTCACCCCATTTTCAGGGAGTTGCTCTATTTAAACTAAAAATGATCTCCCCAGCTTGACAGTTGTGTTGTTAAGCTGTGAGGGGCTGTGCAGCTCCGTGGCACCAAGGATTAAACACCTTGGTAGCCTGCGAGGGCCCAGCTGCTTTCTTGCTTTGCTGCAGAGTAGTAACAAGAAGTGAAAGCCAAAAGCTCTGCCGCTTGTTGCCAAAAAAATTTTGCAAGCAAGGCTTTCCCAGGCCCCGAGCAGCCTGGCTACACCCAAGTGGAAGAATTTACTCACTTGTTTGTTTGCTCTTGGGGGCTTGTGCAGGGGCAGGAGGCTCTTATCTAACCCAAGAGTTTGGAGACGTGGGGCTGCTCACTTCACAAACACGGTTCACAGTTGGGCTTTTTTATATTTAGCCCGAGCTCTGCCACAGGATTGTTACAGCTATTTTTTTGTTCTGTTTCCTGAAGGGTTGTGCTCCATTTCAAGTGTCTGTTCAGTGTGTTTCATCTGGAGACAAGGGCTATAATTCAGTACTCCAAAGGCCTTTACAATAGCTCTGCTTTCTGGCACGGCCCTGTGGCAGATAATAAAGCAATTGTGTGATGTTCTGGGCTCTGGGGATGGCCTGGGGGGACAGACAGCGTGGCCTGTGGGTCACATTGTCAGTTCAGAGGTGGCTTGAAGGAGATCAATGTCCTTTGTGCTCCCCTGACATCTCTGCTCCATAAAGCAGATCAGAGAGCAGATGCAGGCTGTGCAGCTCTGGGCTGGTTCCTCCTGTCGCTCCTCTGCCCCTCTGCAGTTCAGGAAAGAGCTGTTGGGGATGTGTGTGCTCCAGAGCCTTGCCAGGGCAGCCCTGGCACCACCCTGGACTCTGCCAGGGTCCCGGGGGTGCCTCAGCTCCGGGATGTCACCATGCCCAGCTTGGGGACCCCTCAGCCTGGGGGTACAGTTTGAACTACCTGACCTTGCAAATTGAATTCTTCTGTAATGAGAGGCTGGCTTACAATGTGCTGGTGGTGTTTGCTCCTGGCAGGGTGTGGGGCCCTGGCACAGGTGCCCAGAGCAGCTGGGGCTGCCCTGGATCCCTGGCAGTGCCCAGGGCCAGGCTGGACAGGGCTTGGACAGCCTGGGACAGTGGGAGGTGTCCCTGCCATGGCAGGGGTGGCACTGGGTAGGATTTAGGGTCCCTTCCAGCCCAGACTATTCCAGAATTTCATTTTAAAGATAGCACAAGAGAAATGAACAATCTTGGCTGCAACATTAGACCACAAACAATACCTGCTTGTTCATTGATCTCCTAACGGACTTTTTCCACCTGGACTTCATTTTGAATTTTTGCTCCATGCTTTGTAAATAGAGGCAGAGTCTCATGCTCTCAGAGCAATCTCTGGGCACTTTCTCTGCAGCTTTTTCTACCCTAACAGGTTTTCACTTATCTTTTTGAGAACTTCAACTTGGGTTCATTTTACCCTCCTGAAAATATAATAAAAATGATTTTAGAGCTGTATCAAAAACTGGAATCTGTTCAGATTGTTTCTACAGATGAAATCTAGTCTTTTTCCCCCTTGCTTTTTAAATAGAATCCATTCCAAAGGGCCTCCTGTTATTCTTGGTGAGTCATCAAAATGCAGATAAACAGCATTCTTTGGGTGCTGTGCACAGAGAGCTCAGTGCCATGAGCAGTTCTGTCCCACTGCTCATCACTTTGTTTGTGTTTGGTGTTCTTTGAAATAAAATAGTCCAAATTCCTTACTTAAATTCCCTTAAAAGAACAGTTTATCATGTATATATTTGTCCTGTTCACAGGCTGTGTATTAAGCCATGTTTGAATTAGATGCTGATAAACAGAGCTCTTGTTTGGGCTTTGACTCCTATTTTATAATTCCATATCCCATTTGAATCTCAGTAGTCTCTCCCTGGAAATACTGTTTTGCTCAGCATGTGGGGGCTTTGTCCTTGTGTTTAACAGCCAGGGAAGGACATGCAGGAGGAGCTGGAGCACAGGTTTGTACAGGGGGAGGGAGCTGTCAGATGTGTCTTCAGCACCTGCTTCACAGGGTCATGGTGAAAATTATGAGTTTTCTCTCTAAATCAGTGTCTTAGATACCTGCAGTGCCATTCATCTAGATGCCAAGTGTCACACTGACTCCCTTTTGCTGAGATGCAACGAGGGCAGTGTTTTTTGCCTTTCCCACTTTCCAGTGCCATGAGCTCTGGCTGAATTTCCGTGCCACTGAAGGAAAAACCAATTTCAGTCTCCCTGCAGGCTTTTTTGCTGTCAGGCATTTCTGCCAAGCAGCTGCACTTCTTGTAAGCTGGAGAATTTGAGAAATCTGCAGCCCAGAGCGGCGTGTGTACAGGGGGAAGGTTTTCTGCTGAGGCCAGGGAAATAACTTCTGGTTTTTGTTGTTTTCCCTGCCTCCCCTCGGCCGGGCCATCAGATCGAGAGGCGCCTGGACGCCGTGAGGTCCGTGTGCCACCTGGCCCAGAAGAGGCTGATTGCCTGTCTGCAGGGCCAGCATGGCACAGAGCCTGACAAGAGACACGTGAGTACAGCTCTGGGTGCCACCCTGCTCCTGCCAGGGCAGCCCGGGGCAGCAGAGCTCTGCCAGAGCAGCTCGCTGCTGGCAGCAGTGACAGCTCGGTGACACCCAGTGACATCCTGCTGAAACACCAGTGACATCCCAGTGGCATCCCAGTGACACCCAGTGACACTCCAGTGACAGCCTGCTGAAACACCAGTGATACCCCAGTGACACCCAATGACAGCTCAGTGACATCCCAGTGACACCCCAGTGACATCCCAGTGACATCCCAGTGACAGCTCAGTGACACCCAGTGGCATCCCAGTGACACCCAGTGACACCCCAGTGACATCCTGCTGAAACACCAGTGATACCCCAGTGACAGCTCAGTGACATCCCAGTGACACCCCAGTGACAGCTGAGTGAAACCCCAGTGACACCCCACTAAAACATCAGTGACATCCCAGTAACACTCCAGTGAAACCCCAGTGACACCCCAGTGCCAGGACACTTGTGTCCCTGCTGGGTGCCCGGGACCCTGCAGCTGCCTGCAAATGCTTTTCTGCACACCTGTGACTCTGCCCTTCTTAGCAGAGCTGCAGGTAGGATTGGATTTCTTAGAGCACCAGGGGCAGAAAGAATTCACAGTGACACCTTCTCCTTTTAGTGAGTAACTGAGAGCAGGGGCACACAGCAGAGATGTGACAAGCTGGGTGCTTCAACCTCACTTAAAGCTGTTTATCTGCCCTTGGCAGTGCTTGGCATGCACTTTGGGCCAGTCATTCCAGCTGCAACTGAGAAGAAAGTGCTTTTCAGAGAGTCAGAAAAGCAGTCTTGGGCCATGAAACCTTTTGTGACTTGGCATTTTCTCGCAGTGCAAGAACGAGCTGTGGTGGTGTAATAGGAACCACATGGAAGAGCAGCAAAACCTGAGAGGGAGGTGCTGGGGAGGCTGGAAAGAGTGAGCAGCACTCAGCTAAGCACTGTTCCCTCTGCTCCACAGAAAAAACTTCCTCTGACAGCTCTGGCTCAGAACATGCAGGAGGGATCCGTCCAGCTGAGTGATGAAACTCTGCTGGGGTAAGGGTTTGCCTTTTTCCCTGACTTCTTACTGCCTGCAGGGCTCCAATTGGAACCTCTGGGTACACAAAGGCTGGTTTCAACCTAATAAAACTTCATATTTCTAGATTCTTTCTCTCATCCAAAGGGAGAAACAGCGAGCAAGCAGTTTTTTCTGGAATGATCTGGGGACAGGTTTTAGGCTGAATTGCATTCCAGAGGATTTTGATTCTCTGCTATCATAAAAGCCTTTAAAATTGCTTTTTTCCTTATGGGTTAGTAGAATTACTGTCTGCATTTGAAGTTTAAAATATTATGTATTCTACAATGAAACTGCATTTTTATTTTAAACTGCGTTCTGCAGGTTTGAGTTGATGACTTAAAATCATGTCAATTTGCATTAATGGCTCCTAGTTCAAAGTAGCCCAAATTTATCTATCCTGGCAAAGTGGTTATTTGCAATTTACAGGAAAGTGTCTGAAACAAATGAACCGCCCTGTGCTGGATTCCTGGAGCCAAGTGGGTTTTTTCATTGCTGGTGGGAATTCTTATGGAGACAGTGTAGAATGACCCTAGAAACCTTTGAGAACATATTTCTGAGCCATTGCAGGAGATTTAAACCTGGATAAAAATCTTACAGAAGGGGGGTTTTCCTTATAGCAAGCATAAGATGAATGTCAAGTCATGGATTTGGAGCCTGAGTCTGCTGGGGATGGGATTGCTGGGAATTAGGGTGTTAAGACCTTCACATTAAAGGGGCTTAGGAGAAAATGAAATACTGCATTGAGCAACTTCTCTTGCATCTGTGAGATGGAAGGATGGGCTTAGAAATAAATACTGACATCTGTGCCCTCGGGGCTGGTGTAATCACCTGGATGTCTAACAGCCTCCAAAGTGCTGTCATGGCTCAGGAATTTAGAAGAAAAAGGTTTAATAACACCACTTGCCTGTCCCAGATTTCTCCAGGAGAGCACAGAGCAGTTGGGCTCAGGCCATGAAGGGATGCTTTGCTTTCTACAGCACAAAGCTGTCCAAAGCTCTGCTCTGCCTTCAGTCCTTCTTCTTCAGTGCTAACTGGCATGACAATTTCCTGCAATTCTTACAGGAAAATGCTGGATACCTGTGGGGATGCAGAGAATAAACTGGCAATGGAGCTCTCCCAGCATGAAGTACAGATTGAGAGAGAAGTTCTAGACCCGCTGTGCCAGCTGACAGAGGTGAGACAGCTCAGCCTGAGAGGGGGAGCACATCTGGATTGGTGCCTAAACTGAGCAGAAGTGGTTTATCTCAGTGCTGGCATTAAAAACTGCTTTAAGGAGCCCTGTGCTGGTGATGGAAAGTGGCTATGAAGCCTACAACATGTAATTTGTTACAGTGCACAATTGAAAATTCAATGTAAGCCCCTAATTCTCATTTCAGACAGAGATCCCCAACATTCAGAAGCAGAGGAAGCAGCTTGCAAAGCTGGTGCTGGACTGGGATTCTGCAAGGGGAAGGTAGGAAAGCATTTTAGCTCCTGGGTGCTTTTCTGTCCATGTGAACTTGTTGGCATCTCGTGGCACCTGCTCTGGTGCTTGCTCCTGAAATGCTGCTCTGAGGAGGCAATAGGTGAGAAAAGACAAACTTACATTTAAGTTACACCAGAAAAAGATCCATGACTGCTAGATCCAAACAGAATCAAGATTTCAGAGCTCTTACATGCCTGTATATAATTGGGAAAGTGCTGGAAACTCATCCAGTCTCCACTTACGTAAGTGTTTAACTTAAATAAGGGATCACTGAAGTTGTCAGCTTGAAGAGGGAACAGGAATCTCTCTGTGTAACCACACCAAGTGCTTTTACAGCCCTGTATGGAACTTTGGGAGCTCCTGGGTCGTTCATCTCACCCTTGAGTGCCTTTGAGTGGTTTTACACTGCCCTGAGAATTGATGGAGCCATTTTCAGCATATTCCACACCCATGCTATAGGGCAGGCACAGGATTCCTGGTGATTTTTATAGTGCTGCTGGGTTGTGTCAGCATGTCAGGAATGGTGTGTTTGGAACCTTTTGGTTCTGTTGGAAAACCTCTGGACCTGGGGGGTTTGTTTCCTGTTGAAGAAAACCAATTCCAAGGGAGCCATAAATGCAGATTTGTGTTGGATATTGATTCTCACAGAAGGAAACTTTTCTTCCCCAGGTACAACCAAGCCCACAAGACTTCAGGAACAAATTTCCAAGTGCATCCTTCTAAAATAGAATCCCTTAAGGAAGAGATGGATGAAGCTGGAAATAAAGTAGAGCAGTGCAAGGTAAGGACAGGATGAGTGTCCCTTCCACACCTCCCTTGGAACTGCCCACTTGTGCAGCTGCAAATCATGTGGCTGTGACAGTGTCTGTCCTGGGGGTGTTTTCATGCCAGCTGATCTCTGGATTGCTTTAGTTCAATGAGGAACTCCATCCAGAGTGTTTCTAAGTTGGGTATTTGACATTGTTTTCAGTTTCAGTCTGAGCCAGCTGTGTCCTGGCCATGGGTGAATGTTCAGGGTATCTGGGTGCTCCCAGCCATGGGAGCTGGGCAGTAGGAGGCACCTGGAGGAACCTGAAGCTGGGCTGTCCCAGGACCTGTGACACCTCTGAGCAGCTCACCTTCATTTTCACTTCTCAGCAGCAAATGCTCCATTGAGCACTGAGAACTGAAACCATTTTTATGAGTGCTTGTCTTCAAGTGCTATAAATATCTAGACTGAATGGCAATATGTTCTTGACTGAAGGGGGCAACTGCTTTGCTGGATAAAGCAGAGTTAAGGTTTTGAAATCCTTTTGCTTGAAGAACACTTGGAGCAGAGCAGGTGCCTTACAGCTTCTTAGTCCAAACTTCCTGCAGGCAAAATAAACAGAATCAATCTATCTGTGCAGTGTGAGATGAGTAAATCTGCTGTCCTGGTTTGCATCTTTCCCAAAGGATCAGCTGGCTGCTGACATGTACAGCTTCGTGTCCAAGGAGGGGGAGTACGCCCGCTGCTTCGTCATGGTGAGTGCTGGCACTGGGCTCTGTTCAGCACAGCTGGGCACACACACTCCCTTCTCAGAGATGGCATTTTGTGTGCTAAACCTTTAGTTTTGTCTTATGTGCTCATCAGAAGCTAATGCTCTTTTTGTTTTTAAAATGTGGCTTCTGTTCTCAGTTATTAGAAGCACAAGCAGATTACCATAGAAAAGCATTAGCAGTCATAGAAAAGGTCCTACCCGAAATTCAAGCCCATCAAGGTAAAGTAACCTGTGCTCTGGCTGATGCTTCTCCTTGCCTGTGCCACCTATGCACAATATTTCCTCCTCTATCTTAACTCTCTTGCATGCAGACTGATTTAATAAGGCCATTTTGAGCTGCTTAACAATTTTACATTCCCGAGCATAATTCCATCTTCGTGTTCTCCGGAGTTCTCCAGCCATCTTTAACACACTAATAAAATATTAATTAAGGATCTCTCTGATACCCAGAAGGGTAAAGGAAGGATTTTTCTGTTTGCTTACCTGTCTTCCCTGTGCCTTTCTGCTGAGTCACAGCTGGCTCTTCAGGCCAATGAAAGTGTCATTGTGATTTAGTTCTTGAGTGATTGCAGGTGATTATCAGGAAAACTCCGTGTATTTTAAGGAGTTTGATTTTTTTTTTCCCTCATTTTGTGCAATCCTCTTTCCCAGTGTGCACTGCATGCAGAGAAAGGGAGAGTTTGGGTTCTTGTGCTGATCAGTTGTTAAAAAAGTGAATTAGACAGCTTCATTTCTTCCCTAAGAAGACCTGAAACTGCTGCTAAGCTTCCACTGTCAGGGGACTTTCAGGTGCATCACTGACGATCTGGGATGAAGATGCACTGTGTGTTTTGGAAACTACTCTCCAAAATATTGGCCGTGCTGTCCCTGAATCTTTAGAGAAATAGGGGAACAGAGTCTGAGGGAAAGCACAATCTGAGCTGAGGGAGGCTGTTAAAGATGAACCGATGAAATACATAAATCAGTAGGAAATGCTGTGGGAGATCTGCACTCCGTGGGAGAGGGGTGATGCTGCTACAGCAGCAGGGCTGTGCAGAAGGTTCTTTTTGGATATGGCTGCTTGAATTTTGTTATTGTTGTCTGGGAAGTTTGGACAGGGCAGCTGAGCAACAAACGCTGCAGGACAGACTGGCCTCCCCAGAAGGTGGCTGGGAGCCACGGTGGCCAAGTGGCTGAACGTGGGGGATTTCTCACTTGTGTTTCCAGCTGCAGTGTGAATTAGAATCCCTACAGGTTTGGGTTGGAAGGGATCCTAAACTCATCGAGTGCCACCCTGCCCTGGCAGGGAACCTTCCATGACCTCAGGGTGCTCCAAGCCCCGTCCAGCCCGGCCTGGGACACTCCAGGGATGGGAGCTGGGACTTTGGACAAGCACTGAGGTTTCTTTTCCTGATGTTTGCTGTAGTTTGCAAAGGTTGGGAAATGCCCTGTGCATCTCATGGCGTGTTAACGAATGAGAGGCACTAAAAGCAGACAAGGGAGGTGATTGATGTGGTTTTGTAAAGAATAGGGGTGAGTGAAATCCTTTGCAGAAACACTTTGCCTTCAGAGAGCTCTTTGAAGTCCTCTGAAGTTTTTGTCCTTCTTGGCCTCTTTTCCACATAAAAGAAATAACACATCTGTACTAACAATAACCTTTTACATCTGCATTTTTTCAGTTAAAATAGCAGAAATGGGTCAAAACGTAAATCGTAGGAAAGAAGAAATTCACAGTCAATTTGGAGAAATTTGTGCAAATTGGAGTTAAACAAGAGTTGAAGAATTAAATTGAAAATTTGGATGTTGTGGTGCTGGCCTGTTACCATGGTAGTTCTGACGTGATACACTGGGGCTCTTAACATCCATTGTAATTTGCTGATTTAAAGAATGAAACAGCTCAGTTTCTATTCACTTTAAATACAGTTAAAACCAAAATCAGCCCAGGTCATGCAGACTGGGCAAAATTTGCCTCACAGATTCTTGCAGACTGGAGCCAAATCAGTGTTACTGGAACGTGCAGCCTTGTGCTGGCACTTGTTGGGGTTTGTTATTTATAATTCCAGTTATACACAGAATTTGTACATGATATTCCATCCAGAAAGATGCAGAAGTATTTTTTTCTTGACCACCAGCAGCCTCATTTTCTCTTTGCTCATGACCCAAGGGACTTTACCAATCACGGGCTGTAAAACTCCTGCTGTAGTCTGAACATTTCTGTGCTGTACTAGAGGCTTCCTTCTCTTCTTGCCTGGGCTGTAATTCAAGGGTTTGGGAGATAGCCTGCTCAGTGTTTTGATACTCTCCAACTTAGACAAATGGACTGAAAAGCCAGCTTTTGGAACTGCCCTGGAGGAGCATCTGAAGCGCAGCGGGCGGGAAATCGCCGTTCCTATCGAAGCCTGTGTCATGATGCTCCTGGAAACAGGGATGAGAGAGGAGGTGGGTAATTCCAGGGAGCTAATTCCAGGCCAGGAATCATGGGGAAGAGGGCCAGTGAAGCTCATGAGCTGGTGTCTGTTTGTTAACATGGTCCTTAACTAATTTCTTCATTGAGTAGTTGGTAAATGTTTTGCAAGGGAATAACTCAGCGTGTGTGAAGTGTCTTGGAGGTGGATGCACAGATAGTGAAATTAGGGGTGGGCCAAGGGTGGGAAGGGGCTGAACCATGGTCAGGTGGCAGTGACAGGGCACATGAAGGCTCAGCTGGGTCACAACTGTCAGGGGAAAGCACCAAAGCTGGAATGTTCTGAAAGAGGCTATTGTAAAACTGTTGTAAAACTATTGTAAAACTGTTGTAAAACTGTAAAACTGGTGCTGTTCCAGCCTTGTGTCAATGTGTGGTTACCAATCAGTACATTTTGTTTCTCTGGTGCAGGGCTTGTTCAGAATTGCTGCTGGAGCCTCCAAGTTAAAGAAGCTGAAAGCTGCCCTGGACTGTTCCACGTCCCAGCTGGATGAGTTCTACTCGGATCCCCACGCTGTTGCAGGTATTAGGAGTGCTCTGAATCCAACCCAGGTGTAAATTGACACAACTTCGTGCTGGTCAGGTGTTGATGTCCACAGCCAGACTGGGAGAAGTGCCAATCAGTGGAAGGTTCACAGCACAGTTTGACACAGATAAGTGCAGGGTGCCCGTGCTGATCACAGCTGATGTGTTTGTGACAATGGTGTGTGACATTCAGGTGATCATAATGGCCCA
The DNA here is from genome assembly GCF_050655825.1 of Lonchura striata. Taxonomy (NCBI): domain Eukaryota; kingdom Metazoa; phylum Chordata; class Aves; order Passeriformes; family Estrildidae; genus Lonchura; species Lonchura striata. The sequence continues at coordinate 1,155,552 of NC_140716.1, forward strand.
GCTGTCACATCTCTCATGACAGGATGTTAACATGGTCAAGGTAGATTAGAGCTATGTGTAGACCTTCAGTACATCTTTGTAAGAAATCCTTTGTCTTGAAGAGGTGATTCAGAGTTTTACAGCATGTTTCTGCCAGACTGCACCAAGTGCTGACAGACCCTTTGTGCTGAGGTCTGAGCAGTTCCACTGTGCAGGTGTCAGGCCTTGCCACTTCCCCTGGCACTTGGAATTCATTGTGCAGATAAAACTGCAAATGTGAGGGCAGAATTTCCCTGAAGTGTGAAAGCAGTGGCTGAGGAGCCAGCCTGTCCCTGTTTGCATTGCAGGTGCCCTGAAATCCTATTTGCGGGAGCTGCCAGAGCCTCTGATGACCTACAGCCTGTACGAGGAGTGGACACAAGCTGCAAAGTAAGCATGCTAGGAATAGCTACAGAGGAAGTCATGCTGCACATTTCTGTTAAATTTGATTCTTCATAGATGAATTCAAAAGAAACAACCAGGCTCACACAGTTATTTATTATTTCACTAACGGGTATTTCGTGTAACAAATTATTTTAAATAATAAATAGCTTAATACAACTTGCAGAAAATGTGGTGAAATACCTTCTTTGTTTAACTGTTAGGGTTGCTTCAGGCTGCTGGCTGCACAGTATTGATGCTCAAGCAGTTTTGTGGCAGGTAGAGATAACTCAGGCATCTGACAAGCAGGTTACCAAGTACAAAACATTTATTTGCCATAAATGGAAGTTGATATCATCATCTCTTTGTCACTGCAGAAACTAATTCCTGCCTTGAAAGTAAGATGTCATGGCATTTTTTTTGTCCTTTCAGTATTCAGGACCAGGATAAGAAGCTCCAGGAGTTATGGAGGATTTGTAACAGATTACCTGAGCATTACCGTGTTAACTTCAGGTGGGTGTGAACACCTCTTAGCTCAGCTGCTTTGCACCTCGAAGCCAATTAAACTAAACTCTAATCCAGGTGTGCTGTTCTTGGCCAAATTCAGTGAGATTTATAAAAATACCTCTTATTTCATGCAGCAGTGGCCCTGCGCAGGAGGTGTCCTCAGATTAATTCCCTATCAGCTGTCAGGAAATAGTGATGCACAGAGTCTTTCTGCTTATGGCTCATGCTCTGCTCTGTGCTGTAGTTTCCACTATTAGAAACCACCTGGATCTATCTTCAACATCTCATTTTTCCTTTTGGTTATGCGCTTTGGAAATGAACCGGAACAAAACCAGCTCTGGTGATTCCTAGAAGCATGGAATTTCCATTACAGGACATAAAACTAGCTGAAATGAAGCATTTTTCTCTGGAAGTATAACATTTCTGTGGTTCTGTTTTGCTAAGATGGGAGCTGCTTTCTTTGCTACCCAGTTCAAGTTTTATGAGTCAGGAGCAGAAGCTTTGGGCAGCTGCCAAGCAAGAAGGCTGCTCATCTCATTTCCTTGTTGTTGGGAGCTCTCTGTACAAGTTCTTGAATTTTTATTTACTTGCTTTCAACAAGAAATGCTCATGGTTCCTGCTGTTTAATTATTTCTTTCCTTTTTGAAGGTATTTAATCAAATTTTTAGCCAAGCTTGCCCAGAACAGTGACGTTAACAAAATGACACCGAGTAACATCGCCATAGTCTTGGGCCCCAACTTGCTGTGGGCAAAGAATGAAGGGTGAGTTCTTTTAAGAAAGCTGCAAAGCAGAACTGGGTGAAGCTGTAGAACTGACAGGTTTAAGTCCTTTGGCAAGGAATTTAGCAATTCACAGCAACAGACTGTTTACCTAAAAAATATTTGAAATGTTCTTTCAGCCCATGCCTCCAGGTCCTTTGAGGCAGGAGGGGTTTAGGGGGTGTTTCCAAAAACTGTGAATGTTCCTGAAGAGTCTGGAGTCCAGCACAGTTGCTCTTTCTCTGCTACTGAGGCGCTGATCCATCATGCTTAGCCTAAGCTGCTATTTAGGTAGTTGGAATTGATTTGATTTTTTTACTTTGACGGAGCTCTGTTCAAACCTCCCCTGCAGGTCCCTTGCTGAAATGGCAGCAGCCACTTCGGTGCACGTGGTAGCAGTTATTGAGCCCATCATTCAGCACGCAGACTGGTTCTTCCCTGGAGGTGAGTTCCTGCCACAGCTCAGCAGTTTGAGCCCTCCAGGTCACCCTCGCTGGCCTGTGCACTGAGGCTCCCCTCGGGCTGGGCGTGTGTCTGAGGAGGCAGTCTGTCTGTCTGTCCCTTTGCAGATGAGGATTTCAATGTGTCTGGGGCGTTCGTGGCAGTTCCTGCTGTAAATTCCAATCACTTGTCACACACTGGGAATGATTATGAATGTGGGACCCTGGAGAGGAAGAGGCCTCTGAGCATGACAGTGATGGAAGGGGATTTGCTGAAGAAGGAAAGGTAGGTGTAATTCTCTTATTTAGAGGGTCCATTACACCCTCTTCCAATGAGGTTTCAATCAGACACCTTCACTGGTGTCAGGAGAGGAATTTCACGGGAATGCTGTAGATAACCACAGTGATTTGTTTCCTGTTGCTGCAGCCTGAGGATGGCTCAAAGGTAATGTACTGTTACTTCCTTCCAGTTACACTCTGTGCATGCTAAAGCCCAAGCAGATATTGCTGCTCCCAGTCTCCTGGCACCCATTGGGGCTGGTCTGAGATTCACTGGAACAGAAGTGCCTGTTCAGTCGCCTCTCTCAGTCTCTAACTTCTGGTATTCCATGGCTTCTCTTTCAAAGCCCATAAGCTGAGGTGATGTTACCTGGTGCCTTCATGATAAGACTTCTGAGTTGATGATGGTACAGTATTGCCACAGCAAGCAGTAGAATGCTAAAAATTCCCAGTAAAACGTGCTGTTTCCCATATAACATGTAGTGTAACGTTCATTTTTATCACTCATCATGAGTACTCAAGTGATGTGCTTGTTTTTAGCTGTTGATGCAAATGTTGTTACCTGTTAGCTGTGACCAGCCACATGCAAATTTGTCAACACTCACAGAGGAAGAAGAAAATCGGTTCAAGATTCAGTGTTTAACACAACAAGAATAAAATAATTTCTAGAATGAATGTGCTGTATGCATTCTAAAATCTGTTAGAGCTGGGGTCTGTTTCTTCTCCATTGTTGAAACGCAAATAGAATGATTTGGGTTGGAAAGGACTGTAAGGATCTCTCTTTCCAGCCCCCAAATCACAGCCTGTATCCAGTAGCTTTTTTTTTTTTTAATCTCTGCTGCAACTTAGTGTGTGGTAGAAACAAAATTCATGTGGCAAAATACATTTGGTGAGGAGCTACTCTGGTGTGTGAGGAACCGTCTGTATTTACACGTGAGATTCCGAGTGCTCTGACCTCATTGTCATCAGTGTTTGTCTCCAAATGTAATCGAGTAGTTTGTTCGCTGACGTTCAGCCTGTCCCTCCGTGGGGATGAGCCAAACCCGTTGCATGTTTAACATTGCTGGTGTTGTGCAGCAGAGGAGGCTTTAACACCGCGGGGTCGGAGCTTTCCTCCTTCGCTTTGCATGCGGGGGTTCCTGGGGGTGGGACCCCCGAGTCCTGCTGCAGCAGCCCGGGGGTGGCCGCCTGCCGCTCACTGTCTCTTCTCTCTGTAGCTTTGGCGTGAAGGTGCTGGAGCTGCCCGCGACCCCGCGGCGATGTGGCACTGTAAGCAGAAAGCTCACATCGCCCGCCTTCCAGCCGCCGCTGCCGCCCTGCGAGCCCGCGGCGCTGCCCGAGCAGCACTGCCCTGCCGGGGCTGAGCCCGGCCCCGGGGCTGCTCCCGGGGCTGCTCCCGGGGCTGCTCCCGGCCCCGCTGCCCCCGCCGAGCAGCCCCAGCCTCCGGGCGCTGAGGATGCCAGGTAAGAGGCACGGCTGGCGCTGGCAGCGGCTTGGCAGCGGCTCCGGCAGCAAGCCGGTGCCACCCGTGCCTCCTGGGATGTGCCCTGGCAGCAGCGCCCTGCAGGAGCTCTCCTGCCACAATTGGCCTTCTGAAACGACACACTGAATTGGTCTAATCAAATAGCAGCCGTGGTTCTGGGTGTTCCGGAATTCATCTGCTGATAGAGCATACGCAGGTCTGTCTGTTCCGGAGTTCATCTTGTAAGGTACCAGAATCCTTGGAGAAAAATGATATTGAAAATGATCATGATGATGAAAATGATCATCATGATGATGAAAATGATGATGATAATATATATGATGATAATAATAAAAAATACACACTGTTGCTGCTGCCCGCACTGACCTTCCCAGGTTACATTCTGCAGATGTGCACACAGGTGGCACCAGTTTGCTGCTGAAAGAGCCAAACCTACAGTGGCAATACCAGAAACCTGTTGGTCTTGTTTGTTGTTTCTTGTACTCGTTATCTGGATATGTCTTGTTTTGTTTATTTGTCTGTAGCAGGTGTTAGTGATGAGCAGACTTGCTTACTAGAAAACTTGCAGTCAGTTTATCATATTTCAGGATTATTTTCTTTAGGACAGGTAGGTACACATGCTCTTTGCTGTTTAATTTCTCTTGTGTCCCTGGACACCAAGGCTAATTGCAGCAGCCTGAATTCCTCCTGTGAGGTGGAAGCAGCACTTTGCTGTCAGCTCTTCAGTGTTCTGAGAGCTGTGACAAGCCACCTGTGCAGCCTGCAGCGTTTCCAAATGTCAGCCTCAGGGTGAAACCCCACCGTGGGGTTTGCTGCAGCACTGACTCTTGTGCACAAAGCTTGTTCTCAGGTGACATATTTACAAAACCAGCTCGTTTGGAAATCCCCTGCACACCAGTATTTCCTCCACTGATGGCTGTTGTGGCAGAGGCAGCTGAAATGAAACCTCAGGGGTCGTGTCTGAAAGTGGCACTTAAAATCTGCACAGCTTCTGTGCAAGTACTCACAGTTTGTTAGCAGCACCTGGAGAAATGGGGATTGCAAAGTGCCAGTGGAAGCGAGTAAAGCCAATCCTTTTGAGGGCTGAATTGAAGTGAGAGAAGCCTGCAGGTACACGGCCACAGGAGGGGACCCTGCCCAAACCACCTCACCTGGCTCATCCTCCACCATCCCTCATCAACCCAGCACTTCACCACCGAGCCATGTCCTCAAGTGCCACATCCAGGTGTTCTCTGAACACTTCAGGGCCTGTGACTCCACCACTGCCCTGGGCACCTGCGCCAGGGCTTGACAATGCTTTCCGTGAGAGCTGTTCCCTCATGCGTGATCCACGGCACGGTTCGTAAGGGAGCAGCTGCAGCCCAGCCAGACAAGGCTCACCACGACCATCTCTAACGTGGGCTCTTTCATTTCCAGTGCCTCAAAGTGCAAGGACAGCTCGTCTGCAGCCACTCCTCCCCCGGTGAGGAACGGCGGCCAGGCAGGGCCGGCCCCGGGCCAGGCAGGGGCCAGCACCTCGCAGCTCGGTGTCAGCCAGCCCCAGAACGCTGCTGGTCCCAGTCCCCACGCCCTGAGGAGAGGTGGGTGTCTGCTTTCCAAGCCTTTCTGCTGCCTTCCAAGCCTCGGTGTACTGCAGAAATGCTGCTGAAATAACTTCATCAGCATCTCTGCCCTTACACAGGCAGGAGTTGACTCTGCTGGCTTGTTCCCAGGGCCTGGCTGTAAAACAGCTGTGACTTTTACACTCTGAATGGTGACAGTGTCACCAGTGCTGTTTAACAAACTCTCTCAAAAGCTATTGATCAGTAAATGCTTATATTTGATAATGCACCATTTGATTTTGATAACATAGCTGGGGATGTTTTGTGCTGCTGATTGTTTTCTTTGGGAGCTTGGTTTGGACTTGTAGAATTCCAAAGTGGTTTGGGTTGGAAGGGATCTTACAGCTCATCTTGTTCCATCCTCTGCCACAGGCAGGGACAGCTTCCACTGTCCCAGGGTGCTCCCAGCCCTGTCCGGCCTGGCCTGGAACACTGCCAGGGATCCAGGTGCAGCCCCAGCTGCTCTGGGCACCTGTGCCAGGGCCTGCCACCCTCCCAGGGAGCAATTCCTTCCCCATATCCCATCCAACCCCCCTCCCTGGCAGTGGGAAGCCATTCCCCGTGCCCTGTCACTGCTGTCCCTGATGCTGGGCTCTCCCCTCTTCTCTCCACAGCTGTGAAGAAGCCGGCACCAGCCCCCCCCAAACCAGCCAACCCCCCCCCGGGGCAGCCAGGGAGCCAAAGCTCTTCCCCAGCTGCTCAGCCACCTTCTGTCTCCCCAAAACCTCCGGCCAGAAGCTCTTCTCCCCCCGCCCAGCACGCCAACCAAGGAGCAGCCCAGACCTCCTCCCCGTGCCAGGTTTCTGCACCCCGGAGATACTCCAGCAGCCTGTCCCCGCTGCAAGCTCCCAGCCACCCTCCCCCGCAGCCCCCGGCGCAGGCAACCCCTCCCCTGCAGCCCCGGGGCAGCAGCCAAGCATGTCCAGGGGAGCAGGGCCCCGAGCAGCCGCTGCCGCAGACCCCCACGCCGCCCGACACGCCGCCGCTGGGCAAGCACGCCGTGCCCCCCGAGCCCTGCCCGGCGCCCTGCCCGCCCCAGCCCGGCACCTTGCCCCGGCCACGGCCCGTGCCCAAGCCCAGGAACAGACCCAGCGTGCCCCCTCCGCCTCACCCTCCCTCGCAGCCGCCTGCAGACCCCACGCACACGGCCTCCAAAATAGTCACAGGTGAGTGCGTGGCCCTGGCACTGCCAGGGCAGGAGATAGTGCCTGGGGTGGGGGCATGGGGGGGCCTGGCCAGCACAAAGCACAGCGAGATGCTCCATAGCTCATTCCCAGTTCATATCTGTAGCACAAAGCACAGCTGGATGCTCCATAGCTCATTCCCAGTTCATACCTGACCAGCACAAACCATGGTTAGATGCTCCATAGCTCATTCCCAGTTCATATCTGTAGCACAAAGCACAGCGAGATGCTCCGTAGCTCATTCCCAGTTCATACCTGACCAGCACAAACCATGGTTAGATGCTCCATAGCTCATTCCCAGTTCATGCCTGACCAGCACAAACCATGGTTAGATGCTCCATAGCTCATTCCCAGTTCATGCCTGACCAGCACAAACCATGGTGAGATGCTCCATAGCTCATTCCCAGTTCATGCCTGGCCAGCACAAACCATGGTTAGATGCTCCATAGCTCATTCCCAGTTCATGCCTGACCAGCACAAACCATGGTTAGATGCTCCATAGCTCATTCCCAATTCACACCTGGCCAGCACAAACCATGGTTAGATGCTCCATAGCTCATTCCCAGTTCATGCCTGGCCAGCACAAACCATGGTTAGATGCTCCATAGCTCATTCCCAGTTCATGCCTGGCCAGCACAAACCATGGTGAGATGCTCCATAGCTCATTCCCACTTCGTGCCCACCCAGCTGCTCTGTGCACGAGGCTCTCATCCTGAGGCAGAAGTGTTTGGGGGCAAGTGGACATGAACTTCTGTTTTTTGTTTTTTTTTTTTTTCCTGTTTGGAAGTTTAACACTGATAGCAGAGCCAGCACGGCATCTTGGCAGTCAATTCTGCTTGTACATCTGTTGCCAAAAAGCAAATATTTAGAGGAGGGAGAAGATGTAGCCAAGGATGGTGGATTTCAGCACATACTGAGATAAGAACAGGGCACAAGTGGTCACTGGCACATGTTTTAGCAGGCAAAACATGCAGAGAATATTTTACCTTACAAGAACAGAGCCTTCTGATGTGCATTTAAGTTGGACATCCAGAAGTTAAAGAATCACCTGTATTAAACTCTGTTTCTTAGGTCAATATTTATAGAGCCTCACATTTTAAATGCAGCTCTTGTTTTAAGACAACAATGGAGTAAAGAGAAACTTTTGTCTTCTCACAGAAGCTTCATGAAGCTTGTAGTTTCCAGTTTGGTGGGGATAATGTTTCTTTAATAAAGTTTATTTTTTTTATGTAGTTGCTAAGGCCATTCAAAACCAGCAGTTTTTGGAATGTTTTCCTGCTGAGTCACTGCTTATTCTGGGAAATTCTGAAGGAAGAGATACTGAATGTGGGAGACTAATGCTTTTAAATCTACTTATAATTAATAATGGTTGGAACTTTCCCATGACACTGCAGCTTCTCTAGAATTAGACTAATGTGTTGGAATGCAGAGTATCAATTCTGTTGCCTAACAGCTCTACCCCAATGCCTTCACAGGTGGGGATGGTTACTGCGAATAAGGTTTGTACTCACAGAAACTGAACTGCTGACCTGCTCCTGTTCGTAGCTTTGAGTTCAGATGTGTGCTTGGAACTGTGCTCTGCCAGCCCTGTGTTCTCCCCCCTCCATAGGAACTGTGCTCTGCCAGCTCTGTGTCTCATCTCTGCACAGCACTCAGCCTGCAAGGGGCTCAAGCCTCTGCTGCAGTGAGCATTCAGTTATCCCTTAAGGCCCTGGAGAGAATTAACCCTTCACAGCAGCCCCCAGAGTTAGTCCCCAATCAGGTGTGATGGGCGACCCCTTTCCAGCAGGCTTCATCTCCTCAGTGCAGGCAAATTGGATTTTTCCTACACTTTGGTGGTGTGTGGTTATGTTTTAACATAGCTCTCACTGTAGTTTTGCAGTTCTTTTCAGCAACTTGGAGTTTTATTGGCAAAACCCAGGCTGAGCCCGTGGCAGAGCAGCCCCTGCACCGTGGCACCTTCCAGGCTCCCTGCTGGCTCTGCTGCACACCCCACTGCTGGCCTGGGGGGCCCTGGGGTGCTGCCCCATTGCCTGGGTGCTGCCCCATTGCCTGGGTGCTGCCCCATTGCCTGGGTGCTGCCCCACTGCTGGCCTGGGGGGCCCTGGGGTGCTGCCCCACTGCCTGGGTGCTGCCCCACTGCCTGGGTGCTGCTCCTGCTGCCTCCCCAGGGAGCACTGGGGACTCAGGGCTGCCAGGCTCTCCCAGGCTTTGCCTCTGCAGCAGGGCTGAAATCAGGCTTGGACTGAGAACTCATGCTGGAAGTCATTCAGGCTGGAAGTCATTCAGCTTTGGGGTTCTGTTAATTGGAGAAGGAGGTGCCCAGAGCAGCTGGGGCTGCCCCTGGATCCCTGGCAGTGCCCAAGGCCAGGCTGGGTGGGCTTGGAGGAACCTGGGACAGCCAGAGGTTTCCCTGCCTATTATAGGATTCCATGAAGAAACCTGCAGTTAATGAGCTGCTTAAGCAACTGAAAAGTAGCTTTGATTTTTAAAATAACTGACTTCTGATTGTACTTTTGTCAGTATATTTAAAATATGAGGGTAATTTATTCCCAAGCTGAAGTCAGAAGTGAGGCTGGGCTCTGAATCTTGACAGCACTTTACAATGAAGCTAGCAGCAGCAGCTGTGCTAGTGAATCAAACTTCAAGGAAAGACTTAATCTAAATTTCCAAGTGTTTCGTAGTTTGACCATATTTATTTTCGTTTTAAGGTTTTCCTGGTTCTGAGGAAATTGCTTCAATGTAGCAGACAGGGAGGGTTTGTTTTACCCCAGTGCAATGGGAGAAATCCTCATCTTGTAATTAACACCCAGCTGGGGCTGCTTCATTAGAATTGGGCACAGCAAGCACCTGCCAGAGGGGACTGCAAACCAGAGCAAATTGGCCCAGGTGTGTGCTGTGAACACAGAATGGGAGCTCCACACAGGAAAACTGGGAGAGGAAAGCTGCTGAGGGAGGATTCTCTCCAAAACTGCTGAAGGGACCTAGAAGATCCAGCCTGTTCAGCTAAAATCCCCGTGGGGAGGGGTTGAAGTGACACTCAGGCTCACCTCCAGCACTACACTCCATGCTAAAGCATCCACCTTTTCCAGAGCAATGTGTTTTTAAAGGATTAATAATCTGAATTAACACCACCACCTGCACGTAAGAGTGTCTGCTTTAATATTCACACCTGCACATACCAGCACTTACAGACTCACTAATTCACAATGTGCAGCTGCTGGTTTTAATTTGAACCTTAACAAGTGGAATCAGGGAACAAAATTAAGGTGCCAGCAAACCTCATAATGATCCCTGAATTCTGACCTGTCCTCAGGATACTGTTGACTCCTTTGTCCCTGTACTGGCTTTAGTAATGCCTCAAATTCTATTTATGGTGTTCAAGTGAGAAGCCCTAGAATATTCTAATCAAAGGTTTTATTAAATAATCCAGATGTTTGACCAGCATTCAGTAGGAACTGTATTGGCAAGTGCAATGGTAAGGAAAAGGCCCCTGATTGGCCGCCACTGTTGCTAATTGCTAATTGCTAATGATGTGTGTGCTAACTACTAACCCCCCCAGTGCCCTGCTGTGTGTGTGCGTGTCCCCAGCATGGCCAGAGAGGGGCTGCTGCTGCTCCCATTAACCCACTAAAGCCTTGGAGAGCAGAATGTGGCTCCTGCTGTCTCCTGGCCACTCTCCCCTGTGCTGTCTGTCCAGAGCACCAGAATTGTTCTGTCCAGAGCATCAGAATTGTTCTGTCCAGAGCCCCAGAACTGTTCTGTACAGGGCACCAGAATTGTTCTGTACAGAGCCCCAGAACTGTTCTGTCCAGAGCACCAGAACTGTTCTGCACAGAGCACCAGAATTGTTCTGTACAAAGCCCCAGAACTGATCTGTCCAGAGCCCCAGAACTGTTCTGTACAGGGCACCAGAATTGTTCTGTACAGAGCCCCAGAACTGTTCTGTCCAGAGCCCCAGAACTGTTCTGTACAGGGCACCAGAATTGTTCTGTACAAAGCCCCAGAACTGATCTGTCCAGAGCCCCAGAACTGATCTGTACAGAGCCCCAGAACTGATCTGTCCAGAGCACCAGAACTATCTGTCCAGAGCACCAGAATTGTTCTGTACAGAGCCCCAGAACTGATCTGTACAGAGCACCAGAGCTGTTCTGTCCAGAGCACCAGAGCTGATCTGTCCAGAGCACCAGAACTGATCTGTACAGAGCCCCAGAACTTTTCTGTCCAGAGCCCCAGAACTGTTCTGTCCAGAGCACCAGAACTGATCTGTCCAGAGCACCAGAATTGTTCTGTACAGAGCCCCAGAACTGATCTGTCCAGAGCACCAGAACTGATCTGTCCAGAGCACCAGAATTGTTCTGTACAGAGCCCCAGAACTGATCTGTCCAGAGCACCAGAACTGATCTGTCCAGAGCACCAGAATTGTTCTGTACAGAGCCCCAGAACTGATCTGTCCAGAGCACCAGAACTGATCTGTCCAGAGCCCCAGAACTGATCTGTCCAGAGCACCAGAACTGATCTGTCCAGAGCACCAGAGCTGCTCTGTCCCACGCAGGGCTCCTGCTGGATCTGGTGTCACTGCCCTGCCCTGTGCCCCTCTCTCCCCGTGCCACAGCCCCCCAGAGCTCCTGCTCCAGGGGCTGGGGGCCTGGGGTGTCCCTGCCCACGCACAGGGGGGGTGGGATGGGATTTCAGGTCCCTTCCAGCACAAACCATCCTGGCCTTCTGTGCCGGAGCTCCTGCTCGATGCCAGGCCAGGTGGCATTGCAGCTGCCCTGTGCAGGATCCCAGGACTCAGATCCCTGCAGGCTGCTGGCTCCGGGGGCTCAGGAGCAGGGCAGGCTGCACTCAGGGGCTGCTCCCCTCTTCCAGGTCATTCAGAAACCTTCAACTTGAGTTTTCTGCAGTAACTTCTGGGTTAACTTCAGGATTTCATGCTTGAGTTATGAGTCCCAGTCTCTCTAGGATGCCTGTCTGCACCTCCTGTGCTTGAAAACAAGGCATTTATTTGGATTTTTTGTTGATCTAAGTGATCTAAATTACTTCCTATGTGGAGCAGCTGCTGGACTGCAGTAAGGGATGTCACAGCACGTTGTAAATCAGCTTTCCAAAATCCTTGCAAGATTTTCAGTTACCTTTTTTTGAGTTGCTAGGGATTTTTGTGGTCTGATAATTCTAGCTGCCAGGCCAGTCAGTCACCAGAGTTGCAGGATTTTGTGGTCCTTTCTGGACACCTTGGCTTGAACAAAATCCTCCTCTCCCCGGAAGAGGCAAAAACCATGACAGGAGAGAGGTTTAATCTGCACTTGGTGTAAATAACTTCTGCCTCCTTTTGACACCATCCTTGTTCCTGTTGCTTCTCAAAGTCACAGGTGGTGCTCCCTGCTGGATGATTTAGGTGCCAGATTATTTTGCTGAGTGTTTGGACACGAAAGTGCAGAGTAGCTCTCCAGGGGCATTGAGGAATGGGACCCCAAATCGAATTCCTTCAGGGAGAAGGGTTTGTTACTGTGCCCAGGGCTGACCCAGGCGCTGTAGGAGGAGCAGCCCGAGCCGTCCAGCTGGGCTCAGCCCCGTGTGCCCACAGGGGCCAGCTCTGCTCCTGGAGCCTTCCCTGACCCTTCCTCTCCCTTCTGTGTCTAAGGAGATGCCCAGGAGCCCCCGACTCAGTGAGCTGGCCTGCTAAACTTGCTGTTCCCTTTTTGTGCAGACTCTAACCCCAGTATTGCAGAAGCACTTGCAAACCCTCCTGCAGAGCTTCCTGCAGAGCCGGCGGGCAGAGAGCTGCACAACCACCTGCTGCTGGACATGGACACCGACACGGAGAGCACCGCGCTGTGAGCGGCGCCCCGCTCCTCTCGGGGGAACCCCAGACCTGGCAGGGAAAGCTTCTTCTGGCAGCTGGCACGGCTGGCACAGCTGGGCACAGCTGGGCACAGCTGGGCCGGAGCCTCCTGGGGACTCTGAGCTCCAGGGGGGCCCAGGTTGGAGAAGACCCCCGAGGAAATCGAGCCCAACCTTTGGCCACGCTCCGGTTTGGCCCTCAGAAGAAGTTTAATGATCTGGGTCTGGACAACGGTTTTCAAACTCTTGGATGGAAGGAATGAATTCCTGCAGGAACTCGCCTAGGAAGCGTGGTCAGTGCTGGTACAGGTGGTGTTAGCAGAAATTCCAAAAGAGTAAGGAGCAGAACGTTAGTTATTTAAAGTGCATGTCTGTATTTTGGAAATAATCCTTCTCACGGCACGGTTAGAGGTTCTTTGTAGTTCTTAGCCCGTACCAGGAGCTGCCTCCCAGGGACATTCCCTCTCAGATTTGCTGCAGATTCCCCTCAAGCCATGAACCAAACCCCTGCCCCAGTGCTGGTGGTGACTGCTGGTTCTCAGTCACCCTGTGAACTGTGGATGCATCCAGTGCCTTGAAGGACTGTCGTGCTGTAGGAGGAACTTCTGTCTCTTTAATCATTTCATTGCTACTTAGGATCAGTACTTACCCTGATTTCATAGTTATTTGTATTAACCTGCTTTGTTCATGTGCAACTGTTTCACGAGGAAACCGTGCAAATGGGGTTTGTGCTTTTGTTGAAAACGGTTGAATTTTGAAAGAACTTTGAAACAGCTGTTTGGATTCAGAAGTTGAGTGAACATTTATAAAATTAAAGATTGTTTTTTCTCAACTTAAGGCATCTTTATTCTAGTTTTGTTGCTTCCACTTGGTCCTGAAGGTCACAGTGATCCCCTGGACTGCGTAGCTTGGAGTCACTGGCTGCTCAGCTTGGTTTTCCCTTAAGGACCTCAGTGGGAGCACTGTGAGACCTTCCTCTGTCACCACCCCAACCCTGTAACCAATCTTTGTAACTCTAAATTCAGTTTGAAGAGCCACAGACTCCAGTCCTGTGAGTGATGTTGATGTTAGTGCCTCTCCCCCAGGCTTTCCTGCAGTGTTTCACAGGCTCAGGAAGGATCCCCAAGTGCCAATTCCCTTTATGTGGTTTAACAAGAGGATCTCCTGACTCTGTACACTGCTGCAGGTTTCCAGCTGCTCCTGCCTGCTGTCACTGCCTGCACATGCAGCGCTGGGGGTGAGCTTTGCTCCCACCCTGCAGTGTTTAATGAATTCTGGGTGCCCCAGCAGCCTGGGGAGGGGAGCAGGCTCTGCAGGGAGCCAGGGCAGGTGGGGGGCTCCAGGAGGAGCCTCCTCCAACCTGGCCGTGGGGCCCAGAGGTCTTGGTAGCCCCCCAACCCCACAGACTCCAGGCAGACAGGGACCAGCTCTCACTCTTTAATATTTCTCTGCAGCTGCACGGGGCCCAGGGCCAGCGATGGTCCCAGCCTGGGGTCAGGGATGTTCCCAGCTCTGGGTCAGGGATGGTCCCAGCCCAGGATCAGGGATGGTCCCAGCCCAGGATCAGGGATGGTCCCAGCTCAGGATCAGTGATGGTCCCAGCCCGGGGTCAGGGATGGTCCCAGCTCAGGATCAGGGATGGTCCCAGCCCGGGATCAGGGATGGTCCCAGCTCGGGATCAGGGATGGTCCCAGCTCGTGGTCAGGGATGGTCCCAGCCCAGGATCAGGGATGGTCCCAGCCTGGGGTCAGGGATGTTCCCAGCTCTGGGTCAGGGATGGTCCCAGCTCAGGATCAGTGATGGTCCCAGCCCAGGATCAGGGATGGTCCCAGCTCTGGGTCAGGGATGGTCCCAGCTCAGGATCAGCAATGGTCCCAGCCTGATGGTCCCAGCCCGGGGTTCTCTGCCGAGGCACTCCCAGAAGGGCTGTGGGTGCCCAGGCCATGAGGGGCTGCCTCTGGGCACCTCTGCCCTGGCACAGCTGGAGGGTTTGGCTGGTTCAGCTCCTTCAGGTGCCCCACAGCAGCTGTGGGGCAGTTTCCACGCTGGGTGCTGGCGTTGCCATTGCAGTGTCTGGTCCCAGGCAGGCCCAGCAGCACTCACTGCACACGGGGAAGGAGCTGAACAGGCACAGAGGCACAGCAGAGCCCAGACAACAGCCCTGGCTCTGCTCTGGGCACTCGAGGTGTCACTCTTGTCCCTCAGGGCCAGAGGAGCTGAAGCAGAGGGAACCCAAGTGGCCGTAGCTGGCTATAGAGGCATAAACAGGAAGAGAGTCCAGGCTTCCTGAATTCCAGGCAGTGCTCTAAGGCCAAAGAGCAAAATTAAATACTTAAAATAACCAAACCAACCTTCCTCAGCTGGTTGGTGCCAGGTGGGATCTGACGGTGCCAGTGCCAAGCGCTCGGCCCCGGGCACAGCCAGGCCCCCATTAGAAATAAGGAAAATATTACGTCTTTAAAACGTCTTAAATAAAGAAATAACATTTAGAAAGCATTAGGGATGAGGTGAGCCCTCTGCTAACGATTAATATTTACACCAGTTAGGGTTAGGTGGTGCAGTGCGGCCTGGCAGCCCCTGGCTATGCGAAGTAGGCCCAGAGGAAGAGCCCGGCGCACACGCACAGGAGCAGGTTGGCGTCGAGGACGCGTTTGGGCAGCGGCTCCTCCTCCAGGGACCCCGCGGGCTCGGCTCTGGGCAGGCCCTCGGGCCCCTCCTGCCTGCGCTCCATCCCGCAGAGCCACAGCACGGTGCTCAGCAGCTTCCAGCTCCCCCCGGCACCTGGGGGCAGAGACGGGGCTGAGCCCGGCCAGGGCGGCCTCGTGCCCTGTGCAGGGCTTGCTGCAGAAATGCACCCGGGAACACGCTGCCCTGTGCAGGGCTTGCTGCAGAAATGCACCCGGGAACACGCTGCCCTGTGCAGGGCTTGCGGCAGAAATGCACCCGGGAACACGCTGCCCTGTGCAGGGCTTGCTGCAGAAACACCTGTGAACACCCTGCACCATGCAGGGTTTGCTGCAGAAACACCCATGGGCTGCAATGAACACCCTGCACTGTGCAGGATTTGCTGCAGAAATGCACCCGGGAACACCCTACACCGTGCAGGGTTTGCTGCAGAAACACCTGTGAACACGCTGGCCTGTGCAGGGTTTGCTGCAGAAACACCCATGGGCTGCAGTGAACACCCTGCACCATGCAGGGTTTGCTGCAGAAACACCCATGGGCTGCAGTGAACACCTTGCTGTGTGCAGGAGTTTGCTGCAGAAACACACCTGTGAACACCCTGCACTGTGCAGGATTTGCTGCAGAAATGCACCTATGAACACCCTGCTCTGTGCAGGGTTTGCTGCAGAAATGCACCCGTGAACACCCTGCACTGCACAGCAGTTTGCTGCAGAAACACCCATGGGCTGCAATGAACACCCTGCACCATGCAGAGTTTGCTGCAGAAATGCACCATGGGCTGCAATGAACACCCTGCACCATGCAGAGTTTGCTGCAGAAATGCACCATGGGCTGGCACTCCACCAGCATCTGCACCAGCACCATCCTCCCTGCATCTCTGAGCTCAGGTTCTGCTCTCCCAGCAGCCACGGTAACAAAAAACCAAAAAACCCTAAAAACCTAAAAACCCTAAAAGCCTAAAAAGCGAGCTGTGGCTGCTTGGTGCCCCTCATGAAGTGCTGCTCCTGGCCATGCTGCCACATCTCTAAGCTGGGCCTTCCCAGCACCTTGGGACACACACACGAGACGCTGGGAAGGCAACGCTGGTGTCCAACACCTGTGAGACTTCCCAGCAGCAGGAGAGCTGCCTGATAACTCATTAACTCCCAACAAACCCCACATCAAAGGGACACGCAGCAAAAGCTGGCACCTTACATAAACAGGGGCCTGAGCCTGGCAAAAACAAGGGATGCCAGCCATGGCACGGGCAGCTCTGCGCGTGGCCGTGCCCAGTACCAACGAGCACAAGCCTGAAAAAATGCAAGTTCTCCTTCACTGATGTGCCAAGAGCTCGGCCCAGGGCTCTGGTTCTCCCTGCTGCTAGAGCTGAGCAGAGAGCACCGCTGGAAAACAGAAAGGGAATTTCATCAACATTGCTGTGTTTGCCTGCACCCTCCCTTTTCCAGCCAGCTCTGGCAGAGGTGCCACGGCCCAGCCACGGGACAGTGGCCATGGCTCTCTATCCCATCCACCTTAGTTTCAAGGTTTTGTAACACCATCGAGAGCTGCAAAACTGAACTCCTGCTTAGGTAAAATGTCAGGTAAAGCCTTTTTGCCCCTGGCCAAGAGGAGATGGAGGTCAGACCTCACTGAGCCCTGCAGCTCCTCCGAGGGCAGCTCCCATCTCTGCCCTGGGACAGGGACAGCACCCAGGGCACGGCTGGAGCTGGCCAGGGAGGACCAGGCTGGATTTTGGGAAAGGTTCTTCCCCAGAGGGTGCTGGCACTGCCCAGGCTCCCCAGGGGATGGGCACAGAGGCTGCCAGAGCTGCAGGGATGCCCAGGGTGGGGTTGTTGGGATGCAGGGGCTGGGCTGGATGATCCATGGGGGTCCCTCCCCGCTCAGCAGATTTCTCTGTTCTTGGTGATCTTTTCCACACTCCCTGAAGCTCCAGAACTCCCCAGGATGGACTTTGGGGCTCACTGTCCAGCAGGGAGGGGCTGAGGGGCGGAGGTCCCCAGCTATGACCTTTGGGGGGTCCCCACCCTGACCTTTGGGGTCCCCACACTGACCTTTGGGGGGAATCCCCACCCTGACCTTTGGGGGGTCCCCACCCTGACCTTTGGGGTCCCCACCCTGACCTTTGGGGGGATCCCCAGCACTGACCTTTGGGGGGAATCCCCAGCACTGACCTTTGGGGGGATCCCCAGCACTGACCTTTGGGGGGAATCCCCACCCTGACCTTTGGGGTCCCCACCCTGACCTTTGGGGTCCCCACACTGACCTGTGCTGCCGTCGGGGCTGCTCTCGGCGCCGGGGCTCAGCTCCAGCTGCAGCGGGGCCGGGCCGGCGCTGCCTGCGGGCTCCTGCCGGGCCGGGGCGTCCCCGCGGGTGAACCAGGTGAGCCGGCTCACCTGCGGCCCCGGGATGCTGTCAGGAACTGCCGGCCCGGCCGCAATCCTCCCTCCTCCCCTGGGGCTCCCCCACCTCCCAAAAATGAGCCTGGAAGGTCTGCACTGAGGGGACAGCTCGTTCCCTGGGCACAGACTGACACAGCAGGTCGGGGAGGGGCAAAATGAGCAGAAGTTGTGGCCAGAGAGGGCTGGCTTGAAATAGGGGTGCTGAGAGAAGAGGCAACAGGTGGGAAATAGGGGTTTTTTCCTTCAAATATCTAAAAGACTCATTATAGAGGGATGTTCTCCATGGCGGTGTGGATAGAGAGGGATGGGCACCACATAAAGCTGGAGAAATTCAGGTTGGAGATGGGGAAAAGCTGCTACAGGGAGGGCAGGTGAGCCCTGGACTGATCACACTCCTCCCTTGTGGGCATTTCTGATTTCAGGGTTAGTCCTGGCCTGAAGCAAGAGGATGTGCTGCTGTGCGAGCCCCGAGGCCGCCTGCCCCTGCTCTGTGCTCCCAGTGCCTTCCTGCTGAGACACCAACTGAAAACAGTCAGACTGGCACAAACCTGCTCTACTGGCTTTCTCTTTTCTGAGAGGAAAAATGTTTCCTCGCTCAGTTAGTAAGAGATGCCCCAGCAGCTGGAATTTCTTGGAAAATAGAGGGGAAAAGGCTAATCTGTCATGGATGAAACACACGCGCTTGAACTTAACAGCAGCTCCTGGTAGAATCTACAGCTGCCCAGCCTGCAGGGTGGGATTTACAGACCCCAGATCAGAAACAGAGCAGAGCAGGGCTCACTCTCCAGGTGTGAGCAGAAACCAGGAGTGAACGGGGTCGCTCCTGCAGCTCCTTTCTCCCCGGGACACCCTGGCAGGCGTTTGGGGCTGGGGCAGCAGGGTGGGGGGCGAACGCACCATTTCGGGGGCCGGCGGCTCGGTGGCCACGCTGACCACGAGCACGGCGAGGGCGGTGGCGGCTCCCAGCACCATGGAGAAGTAGAGGTAGTGCAGGTGCTTGAGCAGGCCGGGCCGGGCGTCGGGCTCGCCGCAGCGCGGCTCGGGGTAGCCGAAGTCCAGCGCCAGGCGCGCGGCGCCCAGCAGCAGCCCCAGCAGCAGCCCCCAGAAGGCACCCTGGGGAGGGCAGGAGGGGCTCTGGGCTGGAGCAGCGCCCGGCGGGCCGCAGGGCGGCTCCCGGCCCGGCCGCTACCTTCTCGTTGGCTCTCCTCCAGAAGCAGCCCAGGATGAAGACCACGGCCACGGGCGGCTGCAGGTAGGAGCTGATGGACTGGATGTAGATGAAGAGCTGCCCGCCCTGGCCAGCCTGCACCAGGGGGATCCACAGGATGGACACCACGGTCAGCAGCAGCACAAAGACCCTGCGGACACCAAGGGGCCCCTGCTGTGGGCTCAGGCTCTGCTTCTCCTGCTGCTCGGGGTGAGATTGTGACCGAGGTGCCCCACAGCCCTGGAGCCTCCTCTGCGGGCAGGGTGGGGTCACCTCGGCAGCTGTGCCCAGCTGGGGTTGGCGCCCAGGCTCTGCTCCAGCCCATCCCACCTGCCCACGATCATCAGCTCCCACTCGGAGCAGCGAGGACGGAAGTGTTTCCAGAGGTCCATGGTGAAAATGGTGCTGGAACTGTTGAAGATGGAAGTCAGGGAGGACATGAGGGCTGCAATCATCACGGACATCATCAGGCCCCTGAGTCCTGGAACAAGGAGAGGCAGAGCCACCCTGAGGAGCCCTCTATGGCTCCACTGCAGGGTGACCTCAAGGTCTTCCGTGGGCCAGAACAGACTTTTAAAAGTGGTTTTAGCTCCAATTTAAAATGTCACTGATAGGTTCATCACACACAAACCCCAATAAATGACAGTGCCAGGCTGTTTGTGTCTCTGAACTTCCCTCCCAGACGCCTGTGGCTGCCACGTGCCAACCCCAGCAGTGCCAGAACCATCCCCAGGCCCTTACCTACAGGCAGGAGCTCCAGCACCAGCTTGGGATACGCAATATCAGAGCAGCCAGAGGGGTTCCCACAGATTTTCTGGCAAATTTCCGGGTCTGCACAAGCCACCAGATCTGAAACAAGCAGTGGGGAGTGGGAGGCAGCATTCCCAGGCACAGGACAGCAGTGCCTCTGAACAATTCCTCTGCTGAACGTTGTGAACTGCTTTCTAGGGGAAACACTGCAGAGCTCAGGGGGCTTCCAGCCAGTGCCACCGGGCTGGCTCAGCACGGGCATGGCTGGGCTGCTCTGGCAGCACCTGCCTCCTCCAGCTCCTCACTGGAAGAAAATTTCTTAATGTGTCAGGCATTTGGTGCCTTGGAACCACTGGAGCCATCGAGGAAAGGCTTCTCCAGCCCCGTGCAGGTGGCACAGCCAGAGGGAGGGAAGAGATCTCTCCCTGGCACTTACCTGGGAAGAGAACCCGGCTGATCATGCCTGGCATTACCATCATAAAGAGGGGCAAAATCTTCAAGTAGGAGGTCATCAAGGAGCCTCCTTTGGCGTGGGAGAGGTTTTTGGCAGCGAGGGCCCTCTGAACAATGACCTAGGAATGAAGGAATGGCTTTGGTTGGCTGCCAGCAGCAGGAGCTGGCTGGGATGGACCAGCCTGACTTTGATCTCCGCTGAATCTGCGGTCTCAGAGGGTGATCACAGAGCTTTGGAGCCTCTGGAGCCCCCGCTTCGCATCCTGGCTCCTTCCAGAAACGCAGGCACTGCTTTGTGCCGCTCCAGCCGAGCCTGGCAGGACACTGGGCTGCAGGGCCTGGCCCTCACCTACCCGTGCCCAGGATTTTCCACTCTTCCTGCTCTGGGCACTTCCCTGACCCTGTGGAGGAGCCTGGCCAAGGAGCAGGACAGAGCTGAAACGGGCAGAGTTAAATAAGGGAGCAAGAAAGCACAGCTGGAGCAGCAGGAGGTGTTTCAGGGCTTCAGTCACTGGGAGGGATGGGAGCCACAGCCTGGGAAAGGTGAGAGAAGAAATTCACAGGTGGTTCACAAGGAACGAAAGGATCACGTTAAAAAGCAAACAAACAAATAAAAGATTCTTCACACACCGGGATTAACACACAAACACATTCTTACCCCTTTTCCATGGAGGTGATTACTAATGTTTACTTGTGCATATCAAGATTTCCTCCTTTAGGACTTAACCATCTGATTTTGATGATGGTAAAATAAGATTTTACTGATGATACCCCTCAGGAAATCAGTCTGGGTGAGGTGGCAACCCCCAGGTTTGCAATGGGATTGGCCCAGCTGCAGGAAGGAGCAGGGACCCACCTGATCTGTGCACCAGTACCACAGGGATGGGATGGTCATTCCCACCAGGACTCCTGGCCAGGGCAGGTCAGAGTCCACGGGGTCTCGGAAAATGTGGAAAGCATCTTCCCTGGGCAGGCCACAGCTGCTGTTCTCCTTGCGGATGCTGGGAATGGCACCAAAGTATTTTGCCTGTAAACCTTCAAGGCCACCAACTTCAATAAAACCTGGAATGGGTCATGAGAAGCTGTTACTGCATCCCCCAGGTCAGGACTCTGATTGCAGCCTCTGGGTCGCTGTGGGTGATGCTCCACAAGCATTCCTTAAAACCCAGAACTCTCGATTCCCACCACGGGCTGGGGAAGGTTCTCACTGCTGGCTGGAGCAGGAGCTGCCTCTCCTACGGAATCACAGAATCCTGGCATGCTCTGGGTGGGGATGGCTCTTAAAGCCCACCCAGTGCCACCCCTGCCATGGCAGGGACACCTCCCACCATCCCAGGCTGCTCCAAGCCCTGTCCTGGGGCACTGCCAGGGATCCAGGGGCAGCCCCAGCTGCTCTGGGCACCCTGTGCCAGGCCTGCCCACCCTCCCAGGGAAGGATTCCTCCCTAATCTGCAGCCTGATGAGGCTCCTGTCGCAGTGTGAGTGACAAACGCCAGGAGAACACTCACTGAAGACCATGAGGGACACGGCCCCGATGAGCATGATGAGGGTCTGCAGGGCATCAGTGTAGATCACGGCTGCCAGGCCACCTGGAGAGCAGAGGGGCACAAACTGGCATGAGCTGGGCTTGCCCTGCCACAGCACTTCACACTTCGCACAAGTTCCTGCCCTGAGCCCGGCTGGGGGGTTCTGCCCATGCTGGGGGCAACCTTGGCCAATGACACTTTGGAATTTCTGAGGATTTGAGTCATCACGAGTCACTATTTTGTCACTATGAGCCAAAAGCAGAAGTAGTTCTGCAGGAAATCCATGGAAAAGCTCTAAGACAAAGCCCAAGCTGAAAAAGGAGGAGGAAAAAAAGGAGGGGAAAAAAAGGGGGTTGTGATTTACATCACTGGGGGTGGGCAGTGGGAAAGGAGTAACCTTTATTTGTCTGGGATTTCTGAGTGGCTCTTTTCCATTTGGCCACTCCTAAGCCCTGAAAGGGCATCCAAGCCTGGAGTCTTTCCGCATTACACGGCTCATTGTGGTGCAAATCCCTCACCCCTCCGGGACCCCGGGGGGGTGGAAGTGTGCCCTGAGAATGCCTCGGCAGGGCTGCTCCTTGGGGCAGAGCCTGCACCCACCTGGGGCCGCCTCTGAGGAGGCTTCACTCACCCTCACCTGGCAATTCCTTCTGAAAATGTGAGTTTTCAATTGCCTCCCCACCCCAGCACCCACACACACAGCACAGCCCCGCTGCTGCGGGCAGGACACAGGGCATGGCATGGCATGGCATGGCACGAACCTGGAGTCCCAGGGTGGTTTGGGTGGGAAGGGGCCTCAAAGCCCACCCAGTGCCACCCCTGCCAAGGCAGCGACACCCTCCAGTGTCCCAGGGTGCCCCAAGCCCTGCCCAGCCTGGCCTGGGACAGCAGAATGTCTCAGACTGGGCAGGGCAGGGGGCAGGGGCTGGGGAAGGTCAGCGGCAGGTCAGTGCTGGTAACCACTGGTCTGGTCAGTGCTGGTCAGTGCTGGTAACCACTGGTCAGTGCTGGTAACCACTGGTCAGGTCAGTGCTGGTAACCACTGGTCAGGTCAGTGCTGGTCAGTGCAGGATCAGGTCAGTTCTGGTCAGGGTCAGGTCAGCTCTGGTCAGGGTCAGGTCAGTTCTGGTCAGGGTCAGGTCAGTGCAGGTCAGTGCTGGTCAGGGTCAGGTCAGTGCAGGTCAGTTCTGGTCAGGGTCAGGTCAGTGCAGGTCAGTACTGGTCAGGGTCAGGTCAGCACTGGTCAGGGTCAGGTCAGTTCTGGTCAGGGTCAGGTCAGTGCTGGTCAGTACTGGTCAGGGTCAGGTCAGCACTGGTCAGGGTCAGGTCAGTTCTGGTCAGGGTCAGGTCAGTGCTGGTCAGGGTCAGGTCAGCGCTGGTCAGGGTCAGGTCAGCGCTGGTCAGTTCTGGTCAGGGTCAGGTCAGCGCTGGTCAGTTCTGGTCAGGGTCAGGTCAGCGCTGGTCAGTTCTGGTCAGGGTCAGGTCAGTTCTGGTCAGGGTCAGGTCAGTGCAGGTCAGTACTGGTCAGGGTCAGGTCAGTGCAGGTCAGGGTCAGGTCAGTGCTGGTCAGTACTGGTCAGGGTCAGGTCAGCGCTGGTCAGGGTCAGGTCAGCACTGGTCAGGGTCAGTGTGTCCCCAGCACCCACCGGACACGGTGTACACGGCAGTGATGGCCAGCAGCCCGGCCACGGCGATGTACAGGTCCCAGTGCAAGGCCTGCTGGATGAACAGCGCCCCGGCGTACATGTCCACCTGCAGGACAGAGGGACAGCCACACGCTGCGGGGACAGCAGGGACAGCAGAGTCACACACTGCGGGGACAGCCACATGCTGTGGGGACAGCCACACACTGTGGGGACAGTCAGTCACACACTGCAGGGACAGTCACACATTGCAGAGACAGTCACACATTGCAGAGACAGTCACACACTGCAGGGACAGCACAGTCACACACTGCAGGGACAGTCACATGCTGTGGGGACAGTCACACACTGTGGGGACAGTCACATGCTGTGGGGACAGTCACACGCTGCAGGGACAGTCACACACTGCAGACACAGCAGGGACAGTCACACGCTGCAGGGACAGTCACACGCTGCAGGGACAGCAGAGTCACACGCCAGGGATCCGGGGCAGCCCCAGCTGCTCTGTGCCTCGCATCTCCCCCAGCAGAATTCCCAGTATCCCACCCGACCCCGCCCTCGGCACTGGGAAGCCGTTCCCGGTGTGCTCCAGCCTTGTCAGAAGTCCTGGGAGGTTCGGAGGCAGGGTCGGACACCGTGTCCCCCCTGGGACAGGAAAATGCCCGGCAGGGATGCACGGATCGGTGCCCTGGCCGGCGGTTAATGAACAGCCACCGAGCTGTTGTGCAAGGCTCCCCTCAGTTATTGATTCAAACCGCTGCAACAAAGGAATGAAGATTCTCCCCTCTCCCTGTCCCAGCTCCTCCGTCCTGCCACAACAGCGCCTGGTGTCTGCTCAGGCAAAAAATGTGCCAAGGGGACAAACTGGGGGAGCTGCCCGGGGTGCAAAATCGGACAACCACCACATCCCCCCTCACAGCCCCACCCTGCCACGGACTATTGCCCAGGACACCGGCACAGCTTTCCCTCCTCCTGTTAGCATTCAGGTGCTAACTGAGCAAAAAAAGAGAAGCTGCTCCTTTTTTTGTGCAGGTTCTCAAAAAACAGAGTCTCTCTTCCTCGGTGTTTTGATCACAGACCCGTCTCTGCTCATCCAGGCAGAGCCACTCCTTGCGTTTCTCAGCCTCACTGCTCAGCACACATTTCCAAAGTGAGTTCAAACCAATCCGTTTCCTTTTTTTGTTTTCTACTTACAGATATTTTGGTGAAGATGTAGATGAACAAGTAGAGAATGGCCAGGAATATCTGAATCCTTTTGCCTCCGAAACGTCTCTGCAAATACTCGGGCATGGTTGTAACCTAGGGAGGGACACGGAGCGAGGGAAGGTGGCACAGCCCCTGGGGCACTCCCAGCGGTGCCAGGGGCTGCCCAGGGGCTGTGGGGGTGTTTGGAGCGGGGCAGGAGCAGGAGAGCCCCGGGGCTGCCCCGGGCTGGCGTTGGGCTCTGCTGCCATGCTGGCGCGGGGCTCTGCACCCTCCGAGGGTCTCCATCCCCATCCTCGGGACATGGGGGGACTCTGCTCGGTGCCAGGGGCTGGGGGCAGCCTGAGCCCCCTGCCAGCGGCTCTGCCACCCCAGGCTGGCCAGGGCAGCAGCGGAGGGAGCCCATCCATCGCCAGCCCGGGCACACCCAGCCCGCACCTACCCCCGAGGCGATGTAGATGGGCAGGAAGAGCCAGGCCAGCACCAGGACACAGAACATCCCCTGGAGGGAAGGGAGCGGGGAGGGGAGGTCAGAGCGGGCTCCGGGCTGCGCTGGGCTGGGCAGGTGTCCCCGCAGCCGGGGACCGGTCCTGCCCCGCTGTCCCGCAGGGCAGGGAGGGCAGGGAGGGCTCCAGCTGCCCGCGCCCACTCACGTTCCACTCGTAGGCTGTGGCCGCAATGCCCGAGGCAGCTCCCGAGCCTGCCAGGCCGATGAAGTGCCCGCTGCCCACGTTGCTGGCAAACAGGGATGCACCCACCTGGGGAAAGGGAGAAGTGAGCTCCGGCCCGGCACAGGGAGCGCAGGGAAGCTGTTCCCACTGCCGGCTGCAGAGGATGGAATCCTTGTCAGCCTCTGCCACCTCCTCCTTTTCCCTACAGCTTCAGTAGCCTTGGCACCTCTCTCCAGCTTCTTTCAGCATTCGCTGCCAATTTGTGGGCGTGTTTGGGACCATCCTGCTTCCAAAGCATCCAATGTATGGGTGAGCAGAGAAGGTGAGGGGAGCAGGTAGAAATGTCAGGCTGTGGCATCAGCACCTGCTGAGGGACCAGCCCAGCCAGCACAGGCTCAGCACAAAGCTGTGTCCGTGCTGGGAGCCCCAGGGAGTTCTGGAAATCTCCAGAAGCAGCCGGGTTTTGTGAGGCACTGGGCTGGGCCTCGCCCCACACTCCCAAATCCGGGGAAAAGCCAACAGGAAAGTGGCAAAGCGCAACTTTGGGTCGTTTCTTCCTGTCTGGGGAAGCGGGCAGTGCCCCAGCAGAGGCGTTGGTGCAGCTCAGGCTGCGAGCAGGGGGCACAGGGGTACTCACAGGCCACCAGACCATCTGTCCCCCGGCGAGGAAATAGCCCTTGACGGTGCTGCGCTGCGTCTTCCACATGGACTGCGGGCACACAGAGGGGCACGGCTCAGGCTCCACCCGGGCACTGCCCGGCAGAGCCCCCGAGCTGCCACCGGCTCCAGCAGAGGGATTTCCTGAGCGACACTTGCTGCTGGAAGTCCTGGGGCCAGGGGATGTGCCCTGAGCCACAGGCAGGGCTCCATCTCCTCGGTGCCCTGGTGGAATGTTTTGTGCAACCAGCAAGCTCGATCACTCCAGAAAGGAAGGCAAGATGTTCTGGGCAAGGACTGCAGAGTTCTGGGCAAGGACTGCAGGGTTCTGGGCAAGGACTGCAGGGTTCTGGGCATCAGGAGCTCTCAGGAGGAATGCTGGGCACTGCACGTGTGGCTCGTGGCTCCCCGTCCCCAGAGATGACCCCTGCAATACTCTGGGAGCTGTGCACCACACCAAGGGGAGCAGCTGCTCCTCTCTGCCTCCCCACAGCCAGGCTGTCACAAAAGCCACGCCAAAGGATGTCCTTCTGCCTTAATTATATATAGAAATTGTTGATAATTCAAGGAATCTGCTGTCAGGAGCCCTGTGGACAAGCACAGGTGATTTATAGGACAGCAATTCCTTCCTGGATGAACAAAACATCATTGTTAGCAATAGTTTGTACTCAGACAGCCTCTTCCTCACAAGGGTTCTCAAAACCTTGGCACTCCCCAGGGACAGTGAGGACACTTCCCAGGCTGAGGAGAGGACAAGGACCTGTGAACTCCCCGCTCCTCGTTCAGCTGAGTGCAGTGAAAAGCAGCCCCGTTCCTGCCCCGTTCCTGCCCCGTTCCTGCCCCGTTCCCCAGCTCCACGGGGCCCACAGGAGGCGTTGGAAGTTCTGCTCACCCAGAGCCCCACGGCGAGCACGAAGAGGAAATAGAGCACGAGCACAGCGATGTCCACGGGCTCCAGCGTCTGCTGGGGGAACACGTCCCACGAGGGGCTCACAGAGGCCGGGGGGACGCCGCTGGGCTCCATGGCTTCCTGGCCACTCCCGTGTCCTGCTGCATGCACCTGTGGGAGGACGGTGAATGGCAGGGGAAGCCTGGGCAGGTGGGCACTGGGCTTTGGGGAGCTCAGGTGCTGCTGCTGCCAGAGCTCTGGGGCAGCTCCTGGCTCTGCCATTTGCCCCCACCCACGACTCCCTCGCTGCCGTGAGATGCTGCCAGGGGCTGGCCAGCTGCGCTGGGGGATCTCTCGTGTGGGTTTCTGACTGGTGAGAAATGGGGGCTTAGAGAGAAGGTGCAAACAGCTGGAAGAGGCAGAGGGAAGGAGCAGAGCTGGGGGTTACAGCCGGAGGGGCACAGCGAGGCAGCACTGCGGGACTGGCCCCAGTGAGGAGCTGCTGCCAGAAACGTGTCCCTCACAAGCCAGCAGAATGTGGTGGCACCTGGAGAGTCCTGACAGCGCTGGCATTCTCCTCCTTTGCCACAGCGAGAGCTCGAGCCCTGTGCAGAGCACGTGGGTCTCCTCCTGAGCCAGGGAATTGTCCCCTGATCCTTGTCAGGAACTGGCAATGTCACCAAGGAATACAAAAACCCATTTTCTTCTCCAGAAACCCTGATGGTGAAGTGTGGCATCACTGTGGCATCCCTGGAAGGGCTCCCCAGAGCATCCCGTGGTGCTGCCCCTTGGCAGAAGGGAAGAAGGATGAAGTCCAGGCAGGGAGGTCGGTCGGGTGATGAATTAATGGGAAGTTCCTCCCCATTTCCTCCTTCCCTCAGCTCGGGCCCATTTTGAGAGCAGGACAGGAGGCGAGAGGTGGCCGAGGCCACCCGGGCAGTCCCTGGCTCAGCAGTGGCCGCAGTCAGTCCCACAGAGAGCAGGTTTGGGGTCGTTCCTCTTACCCTGCTAGCGAGGAGAGGCTCCCCCGGGAGGAGCAGTCACCAGCCGGGCAGCCCCGGTGTCACCGCCGGGCACCTGCCGGTCCCTCCTGCGCGTCCGGCGGCTCCTCTGGCCTCTCCTGCACTTGCGGGGGACACTTATAGGCTGCCCCCTGCCCAAAGGCTGCAGGAGGTGTGGCGGGGTGCCCAAAGGCTGCAGGAGGTGTGGCGGGGTGCCGGGACAGCCGGCACGGACTCGGACCGCAGGCGGTCGGACAAGTTCTTCCTCTGAGCCGGGGGCAGCAAAGCCGGGCCGGGGCAGCCTCCTGCCCCGCGGGTTCCACAGCACCTCCGCGGGTGGGGGGCTGAGCTGGACCTGCCCCCAGCTCACCCGTGGCCTCAGGACTCGCCCAGAGCCTGACCGGCCACGCTCCTGCCCGGTGGCACCGCGGGGCTGCCCGGGTGGCTGAGGCAGGAGAGCAGCAGAGGAGGAGCTGGAGGATGGAGGTGCTGGAGGCTGAGGAGGGCAAGGCCCGCCTCGTGTCCTGCAGCACCGCTGGGCTCATCCATTTCCAAAGGTCGGCAATAAATAAGGAGTTCCCAGTGGCAGGAACCATCCCGGCACCCCTGTCCCACAGCTGGAGCTGCGGCCTGACTCTGCAGCCTCCAGCACGGCTGCCAGAGCTGGTAGAGAGCCATGATCGGGCCGAGGGCACTGTCCCAGCACCAGGCTGGGGCTGGGGACGCTCAGCACCTCGGCAGAGCCTTTCCCATGCTTCGTGAGCCCCTGGATCCCTCGTGAGCTCCTGCCTGGCAGGGACGCAGGGCGCTGGTGACCAGACCGCTGCTGTCTTACCTCTTTAAGGGCCGATGTGTCTTGGCTGCTGCCGAGTTTTTACTGGCACGCTTAACCTCTAACTAGGAAAGGAAAAACAGCGTTTGGTATGTCAGCCTGGGACGCTGCTAACCCCACACCTCCAGCTTCCCCCTGGCACCGCTGGTTCCTTCCAGCCCGGGACACCTTCCCCCTGAGGAGCCGTGGAGCAGGGCTGCAGGACCTCAGGGGAGCCTCGGGATCGGGGAGCCTCGGGATGGGGGTTCTCGGGATCGGGGAGCCTCCCGAGCTGGGAGGGACCCACAGGGATCACCCGAGTCCACCTCGGGTCACAGCGCGGGGGCAGCGGGGCTCGGCCCCCGGGAGGGACAGGGCTGTGTCTGTCTGTCCCTCGAGAGGTGCGGGACAGGGGCACAGCCGTGTCCGTCTGTCCCTCCGGAGGTGCGGGACAGGGGCACAGCCGTGTCCGTCTGTCCCTCCGGAGGTGCGGGACAGGGGCACAGCCGTGTCCGTTTGTCCCTCCGGAGGCAGGGGCACAGCCCCGCAGCACAGGGAGGAAGGGCAGATGCCCTCCGGGACGTTCCCGGACGGCCGCAGGTGCCGCTCCGGCTCCTCCCGGGGCAGGAAAGCGCCGCGGATTCCCAGACCCCGCCTCTGCCCAGTGGAAATTTTGCCCGTTTTGTGAATTCAGCTCACAGCCCGCTGTCCCCCGGTGCCTGGCACAGGCGGCGGCGCTTTCCTCGCCAGAGATTGTGAGGAAGGAACATCCGTGGCATGGGAATGAAGCCGCCGCAGCCGGCCGTGTATCAGCAGCGCCGGGGCGCAGCCCACGTGGCTCCGGAGGAACCCGGAGCGCAGCGCCCCAAAAGCCTCCTCGGGGGGTTCACAGCATCCCCAGCTCCATCCTCCTCCTCCGGCCACCACGGCCCGCCGGGGCTCAGCGCCACAGCCCCGAACCCGACGGAGCTCCCGACTCGAGGTAGAAGCCGAAAGGGAACTTACTGCGCTCAGCCGGGTCTTATTCTGCTCCCCGCGCCGGGCACCAGCAGGGCTCTGCCAACTGACAGGCAGCTTAAATATTGCCAGAGAATCGGGGTTTGCCAGCGGAGCTGTTAACAGGGTCACAAGGAATGAGAAGGAATATTTATAGTCAAAGTTAAACTAATTGACCGAAGTTACTCTTTTGGTCTCCCGTGGCTCTGGTGAGAAGTGCATTATTTTCACTATCAGGGCTCCCGGGTCAAACTCCACGGAGTGCCATTCTCTTAAGCAATCTGTGCGGCTACGCGAGGGACACAGAACAATAAAAAATCAGGGCTGATGTCCTCTGGAGCTGACAGCCCGTGGCACAGGGAGGAGCTGAGAGCCAGCCCTGTCTCTGGTTTGTGCCCGAGCCTCGCAGAGCGCAGGATCCATCCGTGGCCTGCCGTTTGTAACACGCTGCCGAGGCTGCAGGTTCATCCCAGAACCGAGTCCCGCTCTGGCAGCGGGCTGGAGGTTTGTCTTGAGCATCACCTGCCCGAAATCCCTGACAAACCGTTAGGGCCAAAACACGCAGAGTGACACTGAGGAGGGACCTCGCAGCACAGCGCCCGTGGAAGGAGCAGCTCATAAATCCCTGGAATTGGGCACCCAAATCCCCAGCAGCACCACTGAGGAGCCCTTGCTGGGCAGGGGACCCACGAGCCTGGAGGGCAGATGGAGATTGGGCACTGTGCCCTCACAAGCCTAATCCATGCCCAGCCTTGAAGTCAGCAGCAGGGATTTCACTGTGGGCAACCTGCTAAGGGGGTGTTTTAACCTGCCAGGGGCAGGGTTAGCTGAGGTGTTGGGAATAAATTCTTCCCTGGGAGGGTGGGGAGGCCCTGGCACAGGAGAAGCTGTGGCTGCTCCATCCCTGGAAATGCCCAAGGCCAGGTTGGACAGGGCTTGCAGCAGCCTGGGATGGTGGAAGGGGTTAGGGGTGGATGATCTCCCAAGTCCCTTCCAGTGCAAACTTGATGATTCCATGCAAAAACAGTGTCTGTGTTTTACCTCATTGTTTGCAATTGGAGATGTGTTCATTTGATCTGCTATGATTTGGAAACCCCCAATTTTCCTAAAGTTGGATCCTAAAGGTGCTGCAGGTGTCTTGTGCTGCCTCCCCATCTATGCCCCTTTTTCCCCCGACTTACAGCCCTTCCAGCCTGAAGCTGAGATCCTTCTTTGTCCCTTTGGCATCTTCCACGGCACCTGGAGAGCAATTACAGACCGTGACCCCCCCCCCCCAGCCACAATCGAGGTATTTAGAGGGAGGTTCCCAGGTGGTTCCACTTTGCCTTGGAGGTGCCTGGTGCAAACGTGTCCAGCTGTGATCCCCCTGACTGTGCTCAGGCTGCCCGGTTCCTCTCGGAGGGCTTTCCCCCTCTTCTTCTTGCACAGAAGAGAGAAACGCCTGAATCACCTGAGCTTTGGAACGCGAGCTGGGATTTCCAGGGACACCGACCCTGGTGTGTCAGAGTGGCACCCGTGGGGCAGGAGCAGCCGGGGCTGCGCTCCCTGCCCTGCTCTTTTAGGTTGTTATTTCTTTTCCAAGGACCGGCTTTCCTGGGGGGATGATCCCGTGCTCAGGGCTGACGCAGGAATTCTGCGTGAGGCTCAAAGGTGCCGGCTCTGGGCAGGAATTGCCTCGTGTCTGCAAAACCAAGTTTCCAGGAGAAGGGGAACGTGCAGGGAACGGCGTGGGCGCGGCGTGGGACGTGGGGAATCAGGCTCGGGGACACTGGGACATCCTTCCTGCCGCTTTATGGGCTCGGCCCGGGCGCTGCAGCCGTGCCCGCCGCGCTGGGCCGGTCCCTGCGGGGCAGGAGGAGCTGGAGCACTTCAAACGGAATTTCAGGGTGGCTCGGGATGCTCGGGACCCTTGGAGGTCACCGGGTCCAGCTCTCCGCCGCCTGCGGCGCATCCCGGGGATCGATGCCGTGGTCTCAGAGCCTCGGGAGGAGCTGCCCGCCGGGGACAACGCGGGCGGCTCTGCAGGAGCCGCTCCGGCCTCGGGGAGCTGCCGGGACCAGCTGAGCCACAGCACCTGACAGGAGCCGCTCCCGGCCCCTGCTCCGAGTGCCGCGGCAGATAAATCGCCCCAGGACACGAACTCAGCCTCGGCCAAGATTCTTTCTCAGAGGGAAACAATTCACTGGTTCATACAGTTCACCAAATGTTTTCTTCTGAAGGCTGGAGTTAAAAATCCATAGTATTTTAAGAATTTGCTGCTCGTTTTGATCCCTCCAGCCTGGGTGCTGTGGTGCAGGAACGTCCTTCTCCACACCGGCCCCAGCCCAGCCAGGTGAGACCCTGCAGGTGTCGGGGCCAGGACTAACAAGTGCAGAATCCCTCCCACCAGCACCAGCAGCACTTCTGCACGGGGGACAGAGGTCTGTGCAGTCGGGAGGCAGGAGGCAGTAGCTTTATTTTAGGAATAGCACATAGGCATCGGGTAGAGACTGAACTGTGAATATACATCGTCCCGTTATCAAATCATATCACCAGAAGTTCTGGCTCTTGGAAAATATTCACATAAAAAATACCAAAGGGATTGGAGTTCTAACTATTTCAGAAAGTTACAACACGTAGCAAAATCTATGTACAGCATCTTCTGTCAGGACAGTTTCAAAAGAACCTCTGGTGGTTTAAATATTGGATATGCTTTAAAAAAAAAAAAAAAAAAAAGGAAAAGAAAAAATCAACGGAATGCAGTGTGCAACATCCAAAAGGGAAAGAGGAGCGTGGCCCTGTCCTGGACCTCTGGGAACACAAGGCTACC
Source organism: Lonchura striata (assembly GCF_050655825.1). NCBI lineage: Eukaryota > Metazoa > Chordata > Aves > Passeriformes > Estrildidae > Lonchura > Lonchura striata. The sequence goes on from NC_140716.1 coordinate 1,187,748, forward strand.
CACTACCTGGCACTTAAAGCTGTATAAACGGAGAACACTTGTGAAAATATACTTCACTTTCTACAGCAGGGTTTAAAAAAATCCCAAAACCCGGAGACTCGAGGGCGATGAGGTGTCCCATCAGTAATGCACCGGTGGTTGTGCCTTGAGCGGAGGCTGCAGGAGGAGCTGCTCTGGAGGGGGCGTGGGGCTGTGGGGAGGGTCTCCAGCAGCTGCTGGGGCCCGTTGCAGTCTTTGGGAAATGTGTGCCAGTGGGATTTTACCGGATGGACGCGAAACCCCTGGAAGTGGAGGGTGCTAAGGAAGCTCTGGCAGGACCGGTGCAGGGTTTATCTTCGTGTCACCCTCTGTCACCCTCTGTCACCCTCTGTCACCTGCGGTGCCTTCTCAGTGCCCACCTGCCCGACCCCTCCTCCGTGACTCCGCCGGGTGGTAGCAGGCGGCAGCGGCGTATTTACAACCCGACTGGACAGGAGCAAATTGCACTTCGTTGGCAATGGATTGCTGCACCCCGGGGGCTGCAGGCCGTCACCAGGCGAGGGGGGAGCTCATCCTGGGGCTGCGCTGGCTCTCGCCCACCTGCACGTCACCGAGAGCCCGCTGTGGGACAGGAAGGGCAGCGCTGAGGGCGGCTGCTGCGGCAGCAGAAGTGCAGGGCACTGGCACAGGGTGCCCAGAGCAGCTGGGGCTGCCCCCGGATCCCTGGCAGTGCCCAAGGCCAGGCTGGATGGGGCTTGGAGCAGCCTGGGACGGTGGAAATGTCCCTGCCCAGGGCAGGGGTGGAACATGGGGTGACCTTTAAGGTCCCTTCCAACCCAAACCATTCCAGGACTGCATGAACAAGCACATCACTCTCCCCCGGGGCCTCCCTCTGTGTCCCACCCTGGCAGCTGATCTGTATGTTAGAAAAATTGCACCTTATCAGCTTTAGAAAAGTTTTCTCTAACTCAGGTTCAGCTGCTCACAAAAGCCCATCCCACTGACACACAAATAACACACCTCACTGACACCCACGGGAGACACCTGGCTGCCTCAGAAGGCTTCAACTCACCTCAAACTTGCTCATGAACTCTGCAAAAATGCCAAAGAAGGCTTCAGAAGTTGTCATTTTTGAGTCTTCCCCGAAGAAGGACAGCACCTTGCTGAACTCCTCCATGGCCCTGTGCTGCAGGTCGTCCAGGGAGCGCATGGCAGGCTGGGCACTCTCCAGGAAGGACTGCAGGAATTGGCTTAAGGACCAACGAGCTGCTCCTCTGCCAGGGATCCCAACCCCTTATCAAGCTCTTATCAAGCTCTTATCAAAGGCCTTATCAATCTCTTATCAAATGGCCGGGTTCCAGCCCAGCTGGCAGCAGGGAGCTGCTGCACAGGCACGCGTGGAGGTGCTGGCAGGCTCAGCGGGTGCCAAGGCCAGAAGTGCCAGCACGTTCCCTGGGGCTGTGCCACACAGGGGCACCGCCAGACCTGCTGCCCACCCTGGCTGGGAGCGGGGGCAGCTCCCCAGCAGTGCCACAGCCCTGGCAGGGCTGGCAGGGAGCCCCGGGCAGCGGCAGGTCCCAGGGGAGGGCACTCGGTGCCAGGCTGGCCCCTCTCAGGGAAGGATACGCTCATGACCACGGCGAACCTGTCCTCGGCGGAGGCTGGCATGCTGTGGCACGCCTTCTGGATGTCCCCCACCGTGCTGTGCAGGTCCTTCAGCTCGGCTGTCAGCGTCCTCTGGTTCACTGCGGGGGCACAGCGGGGTCAGCAGGGCCGGGGCACCAGGCTGGGGCTGTCAGCCTGTCTGTCTGTCTGTCTGTCCATCTGCAGTGCCCTGCTGGCCGGGCAGGGTGGGCAGCCAGAGCAGGAGCTCCTGGTGCCCACAGCTAGAGGAGCCAGGAGGGACAAAACACGCCAAGGAGCGCCCAGGTCCTGGTGAGGGACACTCAGGTGCCGGGAGGGGACAGGAGGGACACAGGACACCAAGACCAGGGGGACGCAGTGGCAGGAGTTTGGGCAGCCGGGAGCCTCCAGTGATGGAAGGGTTATTTGAGTTTGGCCAGAGAGAAACTCCAGCTGGGAAAGCTCCAGGTGCAGCCAGTGGAAATGCACAGCTCCAGGCTGGAGTTTGCTCCCTTATTGATCCACTGTGGCACTAATTCCCAAGGGAATTGCTCACAAACACCAGGGGATGGTGTGCAAGGGGAATGCAGCTCCAGCTTTGTGGAGATTCAATGCATCCTTTAAAATCACAGAATCCTGGCATCATTTAGGCTGGGAAAGCCTCTAAGGTCGAGCAGCCCAAGTGTTTCCCCAGCACTGCCCGAGCCATCACTGACCCAAGCCCTGTCCCCAGGTGCCACATCCACACAGCTTTTAAATCCCCCCAGGGATGGGGACTCCACCCCTGCCCTGGGCAGCCGTGCCAGGGTTGGGCAGCGTTTCCAGGAATGAATTTTCCCTAAAATCCCACCCTGAGCTCCCCTGGCCCAGCCTGAGGCCGTTCCCTCTCCTCCTGTCCCTGTTCCCTGGGATCAGATCCCAAATCCCCCCGGCTGTCCCCTCCTGGCAGGAGCTGTGCCAGGAGGCTGTCCCCCTTTGCTCCAGGCTGAGCCCCTCCCCAGCTCCTCAGGAACTCTCCATTCCCTTCCCAGCTCCTCAGGAACTCTCCATTCCCTCCCCAGCTCCTCAGGAACTCTCCAGCCCCTTCTCAGCTCCCTCAGGAACTCTCCATTCCCTTCCCAGCTCCCTCAGGAACTCTCCAGCCCCTTCCCAGATCCCCCAGTCCCTCCTGGAGCTCCAGCCCCTTCCCCAGCCCGTTCCCTGCAGTGCCAGCACAGGGACGGGCACTGCCCTGCTCCTGTGTCACCTGCCCAGCCTCTTGTGACACCCCCAGACAGCTCCAGGGCGTGGAGAACAACTCCAGCACGAGTTCTCCAGGCTGCCCTTCCTTGCAGAAAACCGGGCTGGAGGCTCCTTGTTCAAGGTGGGACTGCAGTGGGAGCCCTCCCCGAGGTTCTGCAGCACAGGTGACCGTGGCAGCGCCGTGCTGGCACCTGCAGCAGCACCTGCACACCTGGAGGGAGGCTGGGCACATCCCCTGGCACTTCTGAGATGCCTCTGAACTCGGGGATCAGCGTTCCAGGGCAGGAGGGAGCAGCAGGGCAGGGGCAGAGCCTCGGCCAGGCACTGCCACGGCGGCAGCGTGGGGTGGGTGGCACCTCCCTGTCACCGAGCTCTCCCTGCCTAAGGCTCTCCTCCTGCTCAGGACCATTCCTGCCCTGCTCTGGCTCCCATCCTGCTCCTGCCACGGCTGTGCAGCTCCTGCCTGAGCCCAGAGGCAGTGCAGGCCCACACGGGGCTTGCTGCTGCTCCTTTACCTTTGGCAGCGAGCGGCACCGTCGGGAGGTCCTTGGCAAAGCCCAGGAGCTCTGGGAAGTGTTGGCTGAGGGATTTGGCAAGAATGTGCAGGAAGGTGGATTTCCCATCGACAGTCTTGGTCGTGTTCAGCTGCAGCAAAGCAGAACGAGTGAGGAACCCGTGCAGAGGGAGCGGGGCTCAGCCCCACGTGGGTAATGGTTAAACTGCACATTTCGTGTTTGCACATCTCTGTGCCCAAATTAGTGCTGTGGCAGTGCCCCCCTGCAGGGCAGGGCTGTCCCCCTGTCCCCACCCCTCAGGAGCCCCATGTTGCCCTGATTTTTAAAAGTGTTATTTTTCTTTTATAGTTCTTTGAAAAGTTTTAAGGTTCTCGTAAAAATTCTTCATCCTTCTGATCTGTTTGCATATTTCTACTGGAGTTCTCACGCACTGCTCATGTAAATAATGATTGTTTTGCATTCTTCTTTGTGAGAAGAATTGATAGACTGTTGGTTTGGCCAGTGTGGTTGGAGAGGTGGTAATTCCATCCTCCAATCCACGGTCACCTCTGGAGTTGTATAAATACCAGATGTTGGAATAGAACTCTCTCTTTTTCTCCTTTGAACTCACCAAGCTCCTGTGCACTCATTTCATGCCCAATGGCGACAGTGCCACTGCAGCCCCTGTGGGGTGAGGAATTGTCCCACCCAACCCACCCTGGGCAGCCCGAGGTGGGCAGGACTCCCAGCAGAGGCACCAGAGCCCCAGCAGAGCCTCTCTGAGGTGCCCCTGTGGATCCAGGCAGCCCCTGGAGCCCTCCTGCCCCTGGGCTTTGCTGGGCACGGGGAGCTCCCAGCTCGGTGCCCTGCCCCAGGAGCCAGCCTGGCTCCCCTCACCTCGGTCAGGAAGTTGATTTTAAAGCCCGTTGTTTTGCTGGTCTTGGGCTGCCCGTTGTTCAGGTAGTTTCCCATGGCCAGCACGAACTGCAGAGAGGAGAGAATGAGGGGTGGGACCTCCTGCCCCTGTGTCCTCCCAGCTCCTGGGACCGAATTCCTGCTCCCCACCCACAAGTGTGCAGCAAGCATCGCCCCCATGGACTTCAGGAACTGGTGGGAGCTCTCTGGCCAGGAGCTATGAGGAGTTCATCACCCATCTGCAAACGCCTCTGAGCACACAGCCACCTCATTTGTCCCAGCTGCTTTTTTAAAAATGAATTAACAGCAAGTGGGGACAGCTCATCTGAGGAGGCTCAGGGAGGACCTGTGGTGGAATTTGTTCTCTCTGCCAGGCACAGCCCATCCCAGGACCCAAAAAACGCCTCTCAGGGGGACAGGCAGTGTGGGGGTGCACAGCCTGCAATGCTGCCCAAATGTGGGGCACAGGCACGGGGCTGGAGCTGCTCCTGGGCACTGCTGAGGGCCAGGGGTGACCACCACCAGGAGCAGGGAGCGCTCTGACCTCCAGGATCTTTGCCAGCTTCTTGCTGCCTTTCAGCTCCAGGGAAGCCTTGCAGATGCACTCATAGCTGGCTTTGATCTCCTCGGTCTTCTCCTGCAGGGTGCTCTTGAAGTGCAGGCTGCGCAGGCGGATCTTGTACTCGGGCACCGAGAGCATCTGGGCACAGGGAGGGCAGGGTCACCTCCCAGAGGCACAGCCCCTCCTGCACGGGCTGGGCTGCTGTGCCACCACGGGATGGGCGCTTCCACAGCAGCACCCACGGGTGACATCCTCACTGGAAAATAAACCCGAGCTGGGCAAAGGCACCGTCACCAGGGAGCGAGGACAGCCACAGCCTGGTGGTGGCTCCACAGCTCTGGACAGCCCCTGGGAGCTGCCACATCCCTCAGGCATCAGCTGGGCACCAGTGCCACGGTGCCAGTGCTGCCAGCTTCACCCAGGGGTGAGTGTCCTGCACACACAGCCCAGGTGTGAGTGTCCTGCACACAGCTTCACCCAGGGGTGAGTGTCCTGCACACACAGCTTCACCCAGAGGTGAGTGTCCTGCACACACAGCCCCAGGGGTGAGTGTCCTGCACACACAGCTTCACCCAGGGGTGAGTGTCCTGCACACACACAGTTTCACCCAGGGGTGAGTGTCCTGCACACACAGCCCCAGGGGTGAGTGTCCTGCACACAGCTTCACCCAGGGGTGAGTGTCCTGCACACACAGCCCCAGGGGTGAGTGTCCTGCACACACAGCTTCACCCAGGGGTGAGTGTCCTGCACACACAGCCCCAGGTGTGTGTGTCCTGCACACAGCTTCACCCAGAGGTGAGTGTCCTGCACACACAGCCCCAGGGGTGAGTGTCCTGCACACACAGCTCCAGGGGTGAGTGTCCTGCACACACAGCTTCACCCAGGGGTGAGTGTCCTGCACACACAGCCCCAGGGGTGAGTGTCCTGCACACACAGCTTCACCCAGGGGTGAGTGTCCTGCACACAGCTTCACCCAGGGGTGAGTGTCCTGCACACACAGCCCCAGGGGTGAGTGTCCTGCACACACAGCTTCACCCAGGGGTGAGTGTCCTGCACACACAGCTTCACCCAGGGGTGAGTGTCCTGCACACAGCTTCACCCAGGGGTGAGTGTCCTGCACACAGCCCCTCTCCCAGAGCCCTGCCCCGGCACCTGCAGCACGAACTGGTCGGGCTCGCTCAGCTTGCCGGGGTTCTCCTTGAAGCTCTGGAAGCGCTGCACCTCCTCCCCGTCCGGGGCGTAGAGCAGCAGCTGCTTGATGTGGGACGGCTCCAGGCGATCCGTCTCCATCGTCATCAGGATCTGCCGCAGCTCCACGTGCGACAGCTTCAGGTGGGCGATCAGGATGGCTGGGGAGGCACGTCGCTGTCACCCGGGGGAAGGGGGGACCCCGGGGTGTGGCAGTGCTGGGGCACACGGGCACATCCACCTCCCCACGGCGTGGGGCTTGTGCAGGCACAGCCCCGGGACAGGGAGGGCTCTCCCCTCCCTGGGACCCTGCGGGGGCTGCGTGGGCACCCCACGGGCGGCTCTGCTCCTGCAGCCCCCCAGAAACACATCCTGGAGAGGCAGCACCGCCCCTCCACTGCCCCCCTTCTCTGCGGGCTCTGCCCTCCCCAGGACCACGAGGCACATCCCATCTCCATCCTTCCCCAAAGTTCCCTCCTTGCCCCTGCCCGGGGCTGCACGCACTCTGGGGCAGCTCTGGGCTGCAGGAACATCCATCCCAGCTGAGCTGGGCTCATGGGATCGAGCTCCTGTTCCTTCCCTTTACCTTTCCAGCTCTCTACATCCCACCTGTGGGCCCCTTTTGGGGGTTCCTCCACCGTGCACTTCACTTACATGTGTTGTAGGCCTTTTTGTGGGACAAAATTTCAACCACGTCTTTCTTTTTAAAGTTTTCAGGCATGAGAGTTGGCTCTGGAAGAGAAACTGAAAGATTTAATCATGGGTAAGGACAGGCTCGGGCGGCTCCAGCGGGAAGAAAAGTGTCCTGCAAACAGTGAAACCATGAATGAAAGAGGGGGGCGGATGCTTTGCACACAGCAATGGCTCCAGGAATCCTTGAATTCTGCAATTCAAAGATCTCCCCAATGGAGGACTCAGCTGGAGCTGGAAAAGGTAAAACGAGAGGTGAAACGCACAGAAAACCCCAGACTGCTCAGAAACCTCCTAAAACAGCCCCCCGAGAGGAGTCCCAGTTCATCCCACTGCCAGCTGGGCACCGTGGCCCCTGCAGGAGAGCTCAGCCATCCCATTTGCCCTACTGGAACATCCCACAGGACCACCACCACCCCCCACCCCCAGCCTGGGCTTGTGGCACCCAAAAACTCCTCCGGGTGCAGACCCAGTGGGTTTTGGGAGACCCCAGCTGAAGAGTGATGGGAGCTGCACAGGCACAGAGCTCCAGAGCCATCACAGCTCCTGGGGGACATCCA